>NW_020356344.1:0-55550 GCF_002211085.1 Panicum hallii
GGTAATGAGTTAATCCATCACACAAAATGCTCCTATCCCTACCGTCAAGACGTTATCCCGTCTTGATTGCTGTTTCTTAAGTTCCTTGTCGTATAAGGATTCCCGTTAGTTCTTGTGTGTCTGCTGCTTAGCCAAAACATCTCTGCGGCTATGCTTCAGCGTTGGCTATTAGTTCAGCTGCTAAGCATCCGCTTTCCTTGAGTCTAGGATGTTTCTGTATAACAGCTGTCAGTCGATACTTCCATCATCGACCGATTAGCTGATATGGTTGTTACCTTTTTAGTATCGGCTACTGCCGATACGATTCTTTTGTTCTGTTCTATATCGACTGCACAGAGTCGATGTATCGAAGAGACACCCACGATCTTAAAGGTTCTTGTTATCGGCCGATCCCAAGCCGATTCTAGTCGTTTTCCCGTATCGGTCAAACACGGCCGATCGATCTTTAGTTTTCCCACCTTTATCTATACACTTCTATCAGTCGATTTATCAATTGAGAAATCGGCTACATATCAATATCTATCGGTTCTATACCCTTAACCATACCCCATCGGCTGTATGTCACTCAATAGTTGTGCTGACGTAATCGAGTCGATGCAACCACACCTAATTACCTAGGTTAATAACTTGGCACATCTCGGCTAAACCCTTGTTGTTCCAATCGGCTCTGTTGTAATCTCCAACGAGTAGCCGATTCTAATCAGTCGTCCACCAAAAGCTCTATCCCAAGTTTAGTTGCAAATCTTTGATTGTTATGTGAGTAATATGTTAAGGAGTGTTGGATTGCAACTTTGTTGTGAGGTGAAATAGCTTCAAGTGCACGCTTTGAATGTGGTGTTGCATTACATATAGATGCGACTACATCGGCAACGGTACCTACGAGATCTCCCGAAGTCTACGGAGGATGTTCCTGAAGACCAAATGAATATCACCAAAGGAGTATCTGAAGCCCCGAACCAAAGTTCGGAAGATATTAACATTTCTGACTTCAGACCCACCAATAAAGGCAAGCCCGGACATATTCCACTATTTTATTTACTCTGCAATCTATATCTATCTATATTATATCTTGCATTAGGTCTAGGAATTGTGGTGAAACCCTAGATGCATAAAACCTAGGAATCCAGTGTAATGCTCCCGAGTCCTTATCGGATAGATGCTCCGCTAATAGGACCGGTAGAAGTCGAGTGATCTCCTGTCACTCGCGCGATATAGGAGTTGCATGTTTACATTACTGCAACCACTATAAGGATGACGGACAGGGTCATGTGCTGTGTCATGACCTGGAAGCTTACCCTGTCTGTTTCGGTGAAAAGTTTTAAGGCCGAAATGTTGGTAGTGGTGGCTAAGTTTTTGAAAGTACTAGCCACATGCCGCGAAATATGGTAAGCGGCAAGCCTAGTAACCAATCGGCCCGGCAAGTGGACATACCTGCCCACCACTCGAGTTTACGTAATGTTCACACGCACCGACGTGCGGGAGTGCGTTCTGCAAGGCAGACAGGAATACGGGTTTTGTAGTCGCGCTACAGACGTATGTCCTGTACACATTGGGTGTGCGTACGGTCCTGCAGTCGCTTGTGGTGGACCTGATCCACGACCCGGAATGAAAGGCAAACGGTTGCTTCGGAACGATCGTTGGATCTTCCAAGCGTGTGTGTTAGGTTTACCTTGCAAGGTTAAATTCGATTCGAATCGTCCGCCTCTCACGAGGATTGAGACTGCTTATCCCTTCTGCCACATTGAGTAAAAAGTGGAATTAATGATGGATAATCTTGATGAATGATAAACACTACCTTTGCTTGCTTAGTGTAGGTGCTAATCTAGAATAAATACTCAACTAGAAAATGAAAGCTAAAACTTGAAAATAGTTCATACTCTTTGTTACTTTTCAGCTGAAAATAAACCTAGAGCCCTCACAATGCCTTCATGAGTCTAGTTATGGGCTAAAGTATACCCAATCCCGGGTAAGCCTTGCTGAGTATTAGTATACTCAGCCTTGCTAGTTTTATGTTTTTCAGGTAAAGCCTTTGAAGATCCTACTCTTCCCTGTCTTGGCCCTATGCTCTTCCAGAAGATTGGTCCGTGGAATGGGATCCGTCCCCGACCAACATTGGTGATACCGAGTGATGTCGTGCTGGGGCTTAGCATGACATCCATCTTGTCGACGTGCTGTAGATCATCGCGTATGTTTTCCGCTGCTAAAGATCATAGCTTAAACGGTTTGTATTATTTTCTCTAGGTTTGAAACTTTGTACTACTTTCATAAACTCTTGTAATGTAATTCCCTATTATGTAAATTGTGATGGTGATTGTATCTCTGGACTCACCTTCGTGTGAGGTAACCTTATTGATCCTGTGTATCGGTGGTTTATCGGGACGTTACCCGACAGGCCAAGGGATTATACCGTTTGAAGCACGTTGGAGCCCTCGGGAATGGACTCGCGTACTTGAGCCGGTATAATTCAGGTTGGTTCTGCCACAGCTGGTATCAGAGCTATAAGGTTACTCTGGAGATACATTTTACCTTAAAAATGCTTTTAGTATAAAAGTTTGACCAACCAAAGGTTTCCCAAAATTAAGTTGGATTCGTTAAGGATTGTACTTAGTACGTAAAAGCCCTAGGGTAATGTTTATGAGGGAAATAGAGGTGGCTATAGTATATATATAATACTAACTACCAGCATTACCTTTCTGTCAAAACTTAAATTCATGTACAACTCAACCTTACATTCTGTAACGACACCTTCGACGATGAGGTAAGGAGGTAAGGATCCTCAGCCAACTGAGGGAGCTTGGCCTTCCCGTCGGTGATGCGAACCGAACGCTGTTTCTCAAGCAGTGGCCTACTTGAGATGCTGCCAATATACCAACTTCGGTTGATTATATTGGGAGTATATGGTTCGGCGCAGGGTATGGCGATCGCAGATCATACCCCCGCATTTTGCGGTACCCCCGTGAATACGTTATCTCGATAACGTATGTTAACGTTGTCTGTACGGCGGTAATTGTACAGATGCTGTTTCTATAGTGAACAGTAATGTTTGGGAACGCTTTCATGACATGCTGGCATGAAAGGTTCAGTATATACATATTGTGATTTTCTGCAGGTAAGCTAACCTCGTTATGTAAGCTTGAACGTAAGAACGACTAGTATATATATAGGAGAGACGTATTTATATGATGCCACCGTACTTAACCATGTAAGACCAAGATTACTTGGCAGTTATTTTTGTTTGTGAGGACGATAGAACGTACATACATCATGTTGTCTTGGATTGACCTAATTGCTTTGTTTGTTACGTTGATGTACTGAAATATGTGCTTGTATTTGAATGCCTGTTTTGACTTTGTGTTGTAGGAGTTAATGTAATCTGCTAGGCTAACTTAGAGTTGAGAACGCCTTTTGTGAATCAAGTGGAATGGGTTATGTTTGATCCTATCACCGATCTTAGCTTGACAACTAAATCAAACCCTTGATCTTGCTTTTCCTTAAGGGTTAAATCTTGATAGTTGTCAGCAAACCCTTGGATCCATTATTCAGTGAATCATCTGTCCTCTCTCAATGTTGTACCATATCTTGTTGGCTATTCTGGTTACAACATCTGAAAGTTACACCTTTAGTTTTTGCTCAGATGATTTTGGATAAATTAAAAAGATGTATGACAATAACTACTTTTTGCATACAATTCTCCCGGCAAAAGTCATGCATCATAATATGTACCATCTTTGGTTAGTGTGTGGTGTTGCATCATCATCGAAAGCCCGTAGACTAACTAACGAGTGTGCCTCCAGTACAACTTTAGGTTATCTTCGGTTTCTAAAACCTGTCTTGATGCTGTTGGCACTACAGGGTTGCTATTCCTCTTTTGTGGTGGTGTTTAATCACATGACCATGATGCCGTGTCGGAACCTAAGGCCTCATGTGCACTGCAGTCACATGATTGAGCCATTAGGGGCGCACTGGTGACTAGGTACATGCGACGTAACAACACTGCAATCTCTTCTTATGCAACCTTACTAATGTCCTAACTTTTGATCCTCGCCTAAGGATATAGATCTACCCGGGTGTTAGTTACGAGAGAACGGTTGTAGGGTGCGAGTCACGTGCATCATCAACCCATGAGGGTATGCATCATACTTCATGCATTTCATACGTGCATACATTGCAAATGTCATCATCCTTGCATCATAGTGTATGCATCATTTGGTCAACATCATGGTTATTACATTGTGTCATATGCATCATTTTGATTGTGCATAGAATTCTCCATCCTCATGATGCACCATCATTGCAATCATACATCTCAACAGTGCATCATATTCATAATTATAGATTGAGCATTGCACTCGGAGTAGAGCATTTTATTATTATCCCTTGATTGCATCGGTCTAAATAGGCATGTTTTGCAATAACATCATCTAAAATTATTCAGGTAACAAACTCTGAGCAAGAATATTTCAAACATCACTTTGTCAAACCCTTGTACCATCCTTATTTGTTATCCATGAATTTTGTGATGAATGTCACCGACATTTGTCGTCCTCATGTACAATCTCTTATCTTGTCAAACTCACCTATGTAAAATCTCTTCTTACTTTCGTTATACTCATCTCGCCATGCTCTCGTCATCAACCTCAATCTTCTCTAGTGCGATTGCTTCTTGCCATATTTAATGGGTGATTTGCTTCTCTTCCGTTCAGAGCCTTACGTCCGAATCTCGGGACGAGATTCTTTTTAGGGGGGAGGGCTGTGACAGCTCGTGTGTTTGTAAACTAGGCATATAATTTGTTAGTGTGAAATATGTGTTTGTTTGTATAAAGCTTATGTGTGTTTATGTGAAGCTTTTGAAAATTTAAAGTGCAAGTAAAAAGGGTATTTTTGTAATTATAGAAAAATCTAGGGTTGTTTTTGCAAAATATATTTGGATTAGGGTAATTTCAAAATAAGTGAAAGGTGGTTTTGTAAACATGTTTTCTTTTTCTTATTTTATGTTTTGTAAAAATATATATATTATTTATCCAAAAGTTTCATTTGAAATGTGTGTGGTGAAGTGGGTAAAAATTTAGGTAAAATGGTAAAAATTAAGGGTATTTATGTGATTTTATAAAAGTATAAGTCCTTTTATGCAAATGTCTGATTTACAAAAGTAACTTTTAAAATTTACTTAGGGTTAAATTTTAAAAAGTGCAAGTCATCATGACATGTCTATCCAATCATTATGACGAGTCTATCCCGTCATTATGACGTGTCATAAATGCTTGCATTTAAGTCCTGAAATTTGACGAATTACATTTCTAGGACAAAAGCAATTCAAATCCAACTTTTACTCAAAACTTCACGCGTAAAAATATAAATTTTGAGTTTTTGAACTTGAACCCTAAAGCAATGTTGTAGAGTTTGAAAAACTCTCCAACTTTCGTTTTGGGCATTTCTTCATTTGGGTTTTAAATCAACGGGAAATTTTGTTTTACAGACAGGCCCTTGTAGTTTTCTGTATTTACAAAAAGGTCCTTGGGGAAGTCTGTTCACAATTCTCCTCTATTTCTTTTCTCCCCCGGCGTCTTTGACTTATCCGTTTCCACCGGCAGCAGCACTGTTAAAGTTCCTCTTTTCCTCCTCCTTTTATCTCTGTTCATCTCCTATTTGGTCCTCCCCTTCGTTTACTGGTGATTGCATCTGTTCATCCTCTCTCTCCCGTCTACCCCTTCCTCCAACCAATCCAGCACAGGCAGTAACAGCCATAGCAGCAGGCGCGCGAGCGCAGCCCAGGCGCTGGCGTGACGCGCGGAGGGAGCGGAGGCGCTGCGCTAGGCTGGCCCAGGCGGGGCGCTGGCGAGGGAGCAGGCGGGAGCGGGCCCAAGCGGTAGCTCAGCTCGGTGCGCGGGGTGAACGGAGATTGGAGCAACGGTGACTCGACGCAAGTGCAGGAGGTAGCTCGGCCCGAGCCCGAAGGAGCAGAGTCGCGTGAGGCGCATGGCAGGCGTGACTCGGAGCAAGTGGAACAGGCTGCAGGCTGCAAGTACGGTGTGGGCCCGGGCGAGCGCGCGAGGAAGCTAAGAGCGTGGGAGCGACGGCCCGAGTGAGCGCCAGAGGAGGCGATGCAGTGCTGATGGCGCACGTTGGAGCGTAGGCGCTGGAGCAGGCTTGGCACCGGCAGACGCGCATGAGTAGGCAGGACGGCTCGCGAACGTGGAGGGCGCTGGAGATGCGGTTGGCGGCGCGCGCGTGAGTGGCTCGGCCGGAGCAGGAGCAGCATGCGCACGGCCGGAGGTATGCGCGAACAGGAGCGCGCAGGCGCGGATGTGGACGCTGCTCGCGCGGGAGGCGTGACGCTGACGCGTGAACGGCACACGAGCCAAGCGACGCTGGAGCGGTTCGCGGGCGGTGTAGGAGCGAACCTGAGTGACGCCGAGCGGGTGACGCGAGCGTGCGCGCGGTGACGTGCGAAAGATGGCGATGTGTGCAAGTGCTGGGCGGCCGGAGCAGAGCGGGCCCATGAGCGCGAGCAGGCGATACTGAAGTGTAACGTGCTAAGCAACGGCACGCGCAGGAGGAGTTGTGGTGGAGAACTATTGTGCGAGATGCAGGAACGCGATGGCCGTCTCGAGGACGCAGCTCAGGTGTTCGACGAAATGTCGATACGCGTGGTGCTGAAGAACGCAAGGGTCCTGCTGTTAAGCGAGGCGTCAAGGGTGCAGGACGCCGTCGGGCGGATGTGGCAACGGCGTGCCGGAAGGTCGCACGTAGTGCGGGAGGTGCGGCGGTGCGACGATTCGGGGCGGACCCGCCCAGGGGGCAGTAGAGCCGCGCGTAGAAGACGTCAAAGGCCGTTGAGGAGAAAGCAGCGGACGAGATCGGGCGGCACTACGAACTGCTCGTGGAGGATTTGGAGGTGGCCAGGTGCGAGTAGACCTCGGTCCTCGCGGAGGCGGAGGAGCGGTTATGGCGCGGCGAGCCGGAAAGAAAGGAGGTGAAGCGAAGGTGGCGGTTATAGCGCGGCGAATTCGGAAGGAGCAGCTGCGCAGGTGTGCCGGCCATGTTTCAGCGGCACACGTGCGTGAGCAGAGAAGGCTCAGCCCGCGAGCAGGGGGACCCCGAGGTTCGCGAAGGCGTCGGCAAAGCGAACCAATCCGGTCCTATCGGCTTTTCCCATACGTCCACGACGTCCAGCGAAACATCGTCACCGTGGAAAAGTCGACTATCGTCGCCACAGATCACCGTGAGGAATAACTCTCCGGTTATTCTTCGCCCACTACAGTTCCCGGCAAGCTTTTTCGTTGTCCACGGAATCTCGTCACCGTCGAGCACTTCTCATTGCCGATCCTGTTCATCGCGGGAATTCATTTTCCGCCCATTCTTCTCTACAACCAAGGTTTGCCCTGACCTACTGAATCTTTCTAATGCCGGCAATTCCTTTGCCGGAATATCGTCGTTAACTCTTGTTATCTGTTTTCCCGAATCAGGGACTTGATTGCTATGTTTTAGAAAGTTCTAGGATGTCCTTCGTAAAATTTTCAAAACTTTCTTTGTTTCAAATCAGTGAACATTTACGAGTTTGTGTTATGCTCTTGAATTGAAAGTCTTGATCTGTGGTCTAGGTTAAATGTTAGGGAATGAATGCTTTATTTGTACCATATATTGTATGCATGTGTTTTAACTAAAAGATAAATCATAAGATGTATGTTTCAAGTGGAAAAGTGTGGTAATGAGTTAATCCATCACACAAATGCTCCTATCCCTACCGTCAAGACGTTATCCTCGTCTTGATTGCTGTTTCTTAAGTTCCTTGTCGTATAAGGATTCCCGTTAGTTCTTGTGTGTCTGCTGCTTAGCCAAAACATCTCTGCGGCTATGCTTCAGCGTTGGCTATTAGTTCAGCTGCTAAGCATCCGCTTTCCTTGAGTCTAGGATGTTTCTGTATAACAGCTGTCAGTCGATACTTCCATCATCGACCGATTAGCTGATATGGTTGTTACCTTTTTAGTATCGGCTACTGCCGATACGATTCTTTTGTTCTGTTCTATATCGACTGCACAGAGTCGATGTATCGAAGAGACACCCACGATCTTAAGGTTCTTGTTATCGGCCGATCCAAGCCGATTCTAGTCGTTTTCCGTATCGGTCAAACACGGCCGATCGATCTTTAGTTTTCCCACCTTTATCTATACACTTCTATCAGTCGATTTATCAATTGAGAAATCGGCTACATATCAATATCTATCGGTTCTATACCCTTAACCATACCCCATCGGCTGTATGTCACTCAATAGTTGTGCTGACGTAATCGAGTCGATGCAACCACACCTAATTACCTAGGTTAATAACTTGGCACATCTCGGCTAAACCCTTGTTGTTCCAATCGGCTCTGTTGTAATCTCCAACGAGTAGCCGATTCTAATCAGTCGTCCACCAAAAGCTCTATCCAAGTTTAGTTGCAAATCTTTGATTGTTATGTGAGTAATATGTTAAAGGAGTGTTGGATTGCAACTTTGTTGTGAGGTGAAATAGCTTCAAGTGCACGCTTTGAATGTGGTGTTGCATTACATATAGATGCGACTACATCGGCAACGGTACCTACGAGATCTCCCCGAAGTCTACGGAGGATGTTCCTGAAGACCAAATGAATATCACCAAAGGAGTATCTGAAGCCCCGAACCAAAGTTCGGAAGATATTAACATTTCTGACTTCAGACCCACCAATAAAGGCAAGCCCCGGACATATTCCACTATTTTATTTACTCTGCAATCTATATCTATCTATATTATATCTTGCATTAGGTCTAGGAATTGTGGTGAAACCCTAGATGCATAAAACCTAGGAATCCAGTGTAATGCTCCCGAGTCCTTATCGGATAGATGCTCCGCTAATAGGACCGGTAGAAGTCGAGTGATCTCCTGTCACTCGCGCGATATAGGAGTTGCATGTTTACATTACTGCAACCACTATAAGGATGACGGACAGGGTCATGTGCTGTGTCATGACCTGGAAGCTTACCCTGTCTGTTTCGGTGAAAAGTTTTAAGGCCGAAATGTTGGTAGTGGTGGCTAAGTTTTTGAAAGTACTAGCCACATGCCGCGAAATATGGTAAGCGGCAAGCCTAGTAACCAATCGGCCCGGCAAGTGGACATACCTGCCACCACTCGAGTTTACGTAATGTTCACACGCACCGACGTGCGGGAGTGCGTTCTGCAAGGCAGACAGGAATACGGGTTTTGTAGTCGCGCTACAGACGTATGTCCTGTACACATTGGGTGTGCGTACGGTCCTGCAGTCGCTTGTGGTGGACCTGATCCACGACCCGGAATGAAAGGCAAACGGTTGCTTCGGAACGATCGTTGGATCTTCCAAGCGTGTGTGTTAGGTTTACCTTGCAAGGTTAAATTCGATTCGAATCGTCCGCCTCTCACGAGGATTGAGACTGCTTATCCCTTCTGCCACATTGAGTAAAAAGTGGAATTAATGATGGATAATCTTGATGAATGATAAACACTACCTTGCTTGCTTAGTGTAGGTGCTAATCTAGAATAAATACTCAACTAGAAAATGAAAGCTAAAACTTGAAAATAGTTCATACTCTTTGTTACTTTTCAGCTGAAAATAAACCTAGAGCCCTCACAATGCCTTCATGAGTCTAGTTATGGGCTAAAGTATACCCAATCCCGGGTAAGCCTTGCTGAGTATTAGTATACTCAGCCTTGCTAGTTTTATGTTTTTCAGGTAAAGCCTTTGAAGATCCTACTCTTCCCTGTCTTGGCCCTATGCTCTTCCAGAAGATTGGTCCGTGGAATGGGATCCGTCCCCGACCAACATTGGTGATACCGAGTGATGTCGTGCTGGGGCTTAGCATGACATCCATCTTGTCGACGTGCTGTAGATCATCGCGTATGTTTTCCGCTGCTAAAGATCATAGCTTAAACGGTTTGTATTATTTTCTCTAGGTTTGAAACTTTGTACTACTTTCATAAACTCTTGTAATGTAATTCCCTATTATGTAAATTGTGATGGTGATTGTATCTCTGGACTCACCTTCGTGTGAGGTAACCTTATTGATCCTGTGTATCGGTGGTTTATCGGGACGTTACCCGACAGGCCAAGGGATTATACCGTTTGAAGCACGTTGGAGCCCTCGGGAATGGACTCGCGTACTTGAGCCGGTATAATTCAGGTTGGTTCTGCCACAGACATCACTCGAGATCATCAGTATTGGCCGGGGACGAATCCCACTCCTCGGACCAATCTTCTGGAAGAGCACAGGGCCATGACAGGGAAAGAGTAGGGTCTTCAAAGGCTTTACCTGAAAAACATAAAACTAGCAAGGCTGAGTATACTAATACTCAGCAAGGCTTACCCGGGATTGGGTATACTTTAGCCCATAACTAGACTCATGAAGGCATTGTGAGGGCTCTGGGTTTATTTTCAGCTAAAAAGCAACAAAGAGTATGAACTACTTTCAAGTTTTAGCTTTCATCTTCTAGTTGAGTATTTATTCTAGATTAGCACCTACACTAAGCAAGCAAGGTAGTGATTATCATCCATCAAGATTATCCATCATTAGTTCCACTTCTTACTCAATGTGGTAAAAGGGATAAGCAATCTCAATCTTCGTGAGAGGCGGACGATTCGAATCGAATTTAACCTTGCAAGGTAAACCTAACTCACACGCTCGGAATACCAACAGGGCGTTCCAAGCAACCGTTTCCCTCATATTCCGGGTTGTGGATCAGGGCCACCACAAGCGGCTGCAGGACCGAACGCACACCCTATATGTGCAGGATATACGTCTGTAGCGCGACTACAAAACCCGTATTCCTATCCGCCATGCAGAACGTACTCCCACATGTCGGTGCGTGAGAACAAAAATAAAAGTCGAGTGGTGGAAGCGCGTCCACTTGTCGGGCCAATCGGGTACTAGGTTTACCGCTTACCATATTTCACGGCATGTGGCTAGTACTTTCAAAAACTTAGCCACCACTACCACACATATCGACCTTATCAACTTTTATCAAAACAGACAGGGTAGAATCTCAGGTCATGATACAACACATGACCCTGTCCGTCATCCTTATAGTGGTTGCAGGAAAATAAACATGCAACTCCTATATCGCGCGAGTGACAGGAAATCACCCGACTTCTACCGGTCCTATCAGCGGAGCATCTATCCGATAAGGACTCGGGAGCATTCCATTGGATTCCTAGGATTCATGCATCTAGGGTTTCACTTCAACTCCTAGACTTAATGCAAGATATAATATAGATAGGCATAGATTGCAGTGTAAATAAAGTAATGGGATATGTCCGGGGCTTGCCTTTACTGGTGGGACTGAAGTCAGAAATGTCAATATCTTCCGAACTTTGGTTCGGGGCTTCAGTTAATCCTTGGTGACGTTCATTTGGTCTTCAAAAACATCCTCTGCAGACTCCGGGGAGATCTCGTAGGTACCGTTGTTGAAGAAGTTGTATCTACATGCAATGCGACATTACATTCCAAGTGTGCACATAAAGCTACCTTACTCCTCAATACAGTTACAATCCAACACTCATATAACACATAATTCACATTACACCCAAAAAGATTTGAAGCTAAACTTAAACAGAGCTTTAGGTGGACAACTAGTTAGAATCGGCTACTTGTTGAGGATTACAACAGAGTCGATTGGAAACAACGGAGGTTTAGCCGATTGATGAGTGCATCGGGTTCCTAGATGATCGATGAAAGCATCGATCACTTCAGCAGAGGGATGATTCCTAAAGCAGTTGTGTCTTAACTGAGATGTGCTTAAGTGTTATCTTAGATAACTAGGGGTGGTTGCATCGGTTCGATTACGTCAGCACAACAATTGAGTGACGTACCGCCGATGGGAGTGTGGTTGAGGATACGTGACCGATAGATATAGATAGCTGATCTCTCAGTCGATAAATCGGCTGATAGAGGTGTGTGGATATGGAGGGGAAAACTAAGGATCGATCGGCTCTATGTGACCGATATGGAAAACGACTAGAATCGGCTTGGATCGGCCGATAGCAAGAATCTTAAGGTAACGGCAATCAAAACAAGGATAACGTCTTAACGGTAAGGATATGAGCACTTCGTGGGAAAGGATTAACTAGATATCGCATATCTCTACTTATGACATAACTTCTATAGCTTACGCTTTAGCTATAATACAAGCATACACTATAAAGCACAATAAAACATTCATTCCCTAACATTTGACCCAGACCACACATCAAAGATCTCAACTCAAGATCATAACGTAAAACTTGTAGAGTTTGACTTAGGGTTTATTTTATATTTTTATGAACTCCCTACGAAAATCTATGAAATATAGAAGTTCATCGATTTGAAATACAGAAAGCTTTGGAAATTTTACAAAGAACACCCTAGAACTTTCTAAAACGAAGCAATCAAGTCCCTGGTCCGGGAAAATAGATAATAGGAAGTTAACGACGATATTCCGGCAAAGGAATTGCCGGCATTAAGAAGATTTAGTGGATCAGAGCAAACCTTGGGGTAGCCTTGGTTATGGAGAAGAATACGCGGAAAGTAAATTCCCGCGGTGAATAGGATTGACGACGATAAGATGAGCTCGACGATGACGAGATCCTGAGGATGACGAAGAAGTTTGTCGGGGATGGTTGCCGTGGGTGGAAGATGGCCTGTTGTCTTGTACACGCACGCGCTTGCTGAATCGAGTCGAGCCGGTCACCGGTAGAGCACTCTCGCTCGTATCCGTGGACATGCTAGTCCAAATCCGTCCAGACCTTCGCTTTCGCCTCGCCGCGCCACACTCGCCCTCTCTGCCTCGACTTCTGCACGGATGAAGGGAACTCGCCGTGCGTGGCTCCTCTGAGCTCGTTGCATCCGGTCGCCACCTCCGCCTTGCCGCCTTTCCTTTCGGCTCGCCGCTCCTCGTGCATCTCATGAGCGAGCGAGCTCGCATCCTTCCTTTCAATTCGTCTGTCTTCGTCGGGCGTGCTCCATGTATGGCGGTGCCCCAAACTGGTGACCGCCTCCTCCCCGTGCTTGCTAGCGTCGGCGCCGGCCTGATGATTGGGTTCCCGTCCCTGAATAACAGCCGCCATCGTCACTCCTGCACTATCGCCGACAGCCTCACCGACACTCCCACATACGTGTGCCTGCGCGTTCCCGCACCGCGAACTCCGCGCTCAAGTTCGCGCAGACCGTTCCACAACGTGCCGCCGGTCTCGCATCCGCACACGCATGCCTGCACGTCGTCGTCCTGCTCGGCCTCCACTCCACCTGCGCGCGCTCATTCGCGCCACTGCCGTATCCTCTGTGTCTGCGCTCCAGTCAAGTCGCCGCACACAGCACTTGCTCACGCGCTCCTCCACGTCGCGCACGCCTGCTGCCGCGCGCGCTTCGCACACCGATCCGCGCCACGCCTGGAGCCACCCACTGCCTGCTTCCGCGCCACCCGAGCCATGGCCGCACTGCCTGCTGCCGCGCTTGCTCCCGCTGTCGCCTGCGAGCCGCAGCCGCCAGCCCGCTCAGTCACTCCACCGTGCACCGCTCGCCCGTGCACGCTGCTCCTCCCGCTGCGCCGTGGCCCGCACCGCGCTGCGCTAGCCCTCATCCAAAACCGTGCCGAGCCGTCGCCACTCGCCAGCCGTCGCGCCGGCCCGCGCTCGCCTCCAGCTCCCGCGCGCGTACCGCGCCCAGCGCCCGCTCGCCTGGGCCGGCCCCGCCTGTGCACCGCCGGTCCAACTTTCGCGCTGGCGTCGCCCCGCCTCGGGCGCTCGCCCAGCGCGCCTCTGCCCCAGCCGTTCGGGCCGCCAGCCGAGCCGCGCCACCAGCAGCTCGCCCCCGCCTCCGCATACGCCTGCGCGCCCGCGCCCGCGCCCGCGCCGTGCGCCTGCGCGCCGCTCGCCCCCCCCCCCCCCCCGCTGGCGCCCGCACGCCGCGGCCGCCCGCTCGGGCCGCTCAGCGCCCGAGCCGCGCCAGCGCTCCGCCGTCGCCTGCCCCCGAGCGCGCCCCACCAGCGCTAGCTCGCGCGGCGCCGCCCCGCCTGGGCCGCCAGCCGCGCGCCCTGTGCGCTCGCACTCGGGCCGAGCCGCCGCCGCCGGCGCTCCAACGCCCAGCGCCTGGGCCGCGCGCTCCCTGCGCTCGCTTGCCGCTGCTGGGCCACCAGCGCTGCCTAGCGCCTGGCCTAGGCTGCTCGTCCAGAGCTGCTGCCGCCATGGGGAAGGGAGAGGAGAAGAAAAACATGAGGGGATAAGAATGGAGCCAAGAGAAGATGTGCTGCCGGTGAGGATAAACAAACAGAAGGGAAGCGTCAGGATAAGGAAGAGAAGAAGAGAAGAACAGATGGACTTTCCCAGGGACCTAAATGCAAATACAGAAACTGCAGGGGCCTAATTGTAAAACAAAATTTCCCGTTGATTTAAAACCCAAATGAAGAAATGTCCAAAATGAAAGTTGGAGAGTTTTTCAAAATCTACAACATTGCTTTAGGGCTCAAGTTCAAAAACTCAAAATTTATATTTTTATACGTGAAGTTTTGAATAAAAGTTGGATTTGTATTGTGTTTGTCCTAAAGAATGAAATTTTATAAAATCCAGGACCTAAATGCAAGCATTTATGACACGTCATAATGATTGGATAGACATGTCATGATGACTTGCACTTTTACACTTTAGTCCTGAGTAATTTTGAAAGTTACTTTTGTAAATCAGAAACTTGCATAAAAGGACTTGTACTTTTATAAAATTACATAAATACCCTTATTTTCACCACTTTACCCAAAATTTTTACATATTTAAACACACACATTTCAAACCATACTTTTGAATAAGTATATATTTTTACAAGACATAAAGTAAGAAAAACATATTTCACTTATTTTGAAATTACCCTAATCCACTTACATTTTGCAAAAACAACCCTAGGTTTTTCTGTAATTACAAAAATACCCTTTTTACTTGCACTTTTAAATTTTCAAAAGTTTCACACGAACATACACAAGCTACAAACAAACACATACTTCACACTAACAAATTATAAGCCTAGCTTACAAATAATTGCACTGTCACAGCCTTCCCCCCTAAAAAGAATCTCGTCCCGAGATTCGGACGAAAGACTCTTTAAGGGAAGAAAAGCAAATCACACATCAAAAGTGACAAAAAGCAATCACACTAGGGATGATTGATGTTGATGGTAAAAGCCATTGGAGTACGACGAGAGGAGTACAACGAGAGCATCGATAGATTGTCTATGGCATAGGAGTTGGCATAGCGAATGAGTATGACGAGAGAAGAAAGAGAAAGGTGATCAAGTTCTCATAAAGTTAAGATCACCATGACGATGATAAATGTCAGCGACATTCATCACAAAGCTCATGGATAGCAAGTGAGGATAGCATAAGAGACTGATAGGTGATGTTTAAAACATTCTTGCTCAGAATTTATTATCTGAATGATTTAGATGAGGTTGATTGCAAAACATGCCTATTTATATCGATGCAATCAAGGGATAATGATAGAATGCTCCAATTCAGAGTGCAATGCTTGGTATGTAACCATGAATGTGATGCACTATTGAGATGTATGATTGCATTGATGGTGCAACATGAGGATGAGGGATTCCATGCACGACCGAAATGGTGCATATGACACAATGCAATCACCATGATGCTGACCAAATGATGCATACACCATGATGCAAGAATGATGATACTTGCAATGTATGCACGTATGAAATGCATAAAGTAAGATGCATACCCTCATGAGTTGATGATGCACGTAACTCACGCCCTACAACCGTTCTCTCGTAACGAACACCTGGGTAGCTCTATATCCTTAGACAAGCATTAGAAGTTAGGACACTGATAAGGGTGCATAAGAAGAGTTTGCAGTGGGGTTACGTCACATGTACCTAGTCACCAGTGCACTCCTAATGTTTCAATCATGTGACTGCAGTGCACATGAGGCCTTAGGTTCCGACACGGCATCTTGGTCATGTGATTAAACACCACCACAAAAGAGGAATAGCAACCCTATAGTGCCAACAGCAGCAAGAAAGACTTAGGAAACCGAAGACAACTCAAAGCTATACTAAAGGCGCACCCGTTAGTTAGTCTACGGATCCGATGATGATGCAACACCACGCACTAACCAAAGATGGTACATATTATGATGCATGACTTTTGCTAGTAGAATTGTATCCAAAAAGTAATTATGGTCATACATCTTTTTAGTTTATCCAAAATTATCTAAGCAAGAATTGAAGGTGCATCTCTCAGATGTTGTGACCAGAATAGACAACGATATAAGGTACAACATCAAGAGAGGATAGATAGATCACTGGATGATGGATTGAAGAGTTTGATGATACTCATCAAGGTTTAACCATCAAAGGAGAAATTCAATGGTTCTGTCAAAACAGATTTAAAGCAAAATCAAGGATTGGATTTAGCGGTCAAGCTAGGATCAGCGATAGGGTTCAAACATAACCCATTCCACTTGATTCAAAAAAAAAAAGGCGTTCTCAACTCTAAGTTAGCCTATCAGATTACATTAACTCCTACAACACAAAGTCAAAACAGGCATTCAGATACAAGCACATATTTCCGTACGTCAACGTATCAACCAAGGCAATTAGGTCAATCCAAGATGTCATGATGCATGCACGTTCTACACGTCCTCACAAACAAAAATAATTGCCAAGTAACCTTGGTCTTACGTGGTTAGTTACGGTGGCACAATATAAATACATCTCTCCCTATAATAACTAGTCGATAATCCTAATCGTTCAAAACCTATCGAATCGTGGTTAGCACTCCTGCAGAAAACATAATATGTATATATTGAATCTTTCATGCCAGCATGTCATGAAAGCGTCCCCAATCATTACTGTTCACTATAGAAACAGCATCTGTACAATTATCGCCGTACAGACAACGTTAACATACGTCGTGAAAACAACGTATTCACGGGGTACCGCAAAATGCGGGGGTATGAACTGCGATCGCCATACCCTGCGCCGAACCATATACTCCCAATGTAGTCAATCGAAATTGGTACATTGGCAGCATGTCAAGTAGGCCACTGCTTGAGAAACAGCGTTCGGTTCGCATCACCGACGGGAAGGCCAAGCTCCCTCAGTCGGCTGAGGATCCTTACCTTCTTACCTCACCATCGAAGATGTCGTTACAAAAAGTAAAGTTGGGTTGTGCATGAATTTAAGTTTTAACAAAAAAGTAATGCTGGAAGTTAGGATTATATATATATACTATAGCCACCTCTATTTCCCTTATAAGCATTACCCTAGGGCTTTACGTACTAAGCATAATCCTTAACGGATTCAACGTAGTTTTATCAAATATTTTGTTGGTCAATCTTTTATACTGAAAGCATTTTTAAGGTAAAATGTATCTCCAGAGTAACCTTATAGCTCTGATACCAGCTGTGGCAGAACCAACCTGAATTATACCGGCTCGAGTACGCGAGTCCAATCTCGAGGGCTCCAACGTGCTTCAAACGGTATAATCTCTTGGCCTGTCGGGTAACGTCCCGATAAACCACCGATACACAGGATCAAATAAGGTTACCTCACACGAAGGTGAGTCCAGAGATACAATCACCATTATATTTTACATCACAAGGAATTACATGATAAGGGTTTTTCAAAAGTAATACGAAATTTCAAACTTAGAGAAAACAGTACAACTGTTGAAGTTTTGGCTTTTGGCAGCGGAAAACATACGCGATGATTTACAATACGTCGTCAAGACGGATGCCATGCTAAGCCCGGGCACGACATCACTCGAGATCATCAGTATTGGCCGGGGACGAATCCCACTCCTCGGACCAATCTTCTGGAAGAGCACAGGGCCATGACAGGGAAAGAGTAGGGTCTTCAAAGGCTTTACCTGAAAAACATAAAACTAGCAAGGCTGAGTATACTAATACTCAGCAAGGCTTACCCGGGATTGGGTATACTTTAGCCCATAACTAGACTCATGAAGGCATTGTGAGGGCTCTGGGTTTATTTTCAGCTGAAAGCAACAAAGAGTATGAACTACTTTCAAGTTTTAGCTTTCATCTTCTAGTTGAGTATTTATTCTAGATTAGCACCTACACTAAGCAAGCAAGGTAGTGATTATCATCCATCAAGATTATCCATCATTAGTTCCACTTCTTACTCAATGTGGTAAAAGGGATAAGCAATCTCAATCTTCGTGAGAGGCGGACGATTCGAATCGAATTTAACCTTGCAAGGTAAACCTAACTCACACGCTCGGAATACCAACAGGGCATTCCAAGCAACCGTTTCCCTCATATTCCGGGTTGTGGATCAGGGCCACCACAAGCGGCTGCAGGACCGTACGCACACCCTATATGTGTAGGATATACGTCTGTAGCGCGACTACAAAACCCGTATTCCTGTCCGCCATGCAGAACGTACTCCCACACGTCGGTGCGTGAGAACAAAAATAAAAGTCGAGTGGTGGAAGCGCGTCCACTTGCCGGGCCAATCGGGTACTTGGTTTACCGCTTACCATATTTCACGGCATGTGGCTAGTACTTTCAAAAACTTAGCCACCACTACCACACATATCGACCTTATCAACTTTTATCAAAACAGACAGGGTAGAATCTCAGGTCATGATACAACACATGACCCTGTCCGTCATCCTTATAGTGGTTGCAGGAAAATAAACATGCAACTCCTATATCGCGCGAGTGACAGGAAATCACCCGACTTCTACCGGTCCTATCAGCGGAGCATCTATCCGATAAGGACTCGGGAGCATTCCATTGGATTCCTAGGATTCATGCATCTAGGGTTTCACTTCAACTCCTAGACTTAATGCAAGATATAATATAGATAGGCATAGATTGCAGTGTAAATAAAGTAATGGGATATGTCCGGGGCTTGCCTTTACTGGTGGGACTGAAGTCAGAAATGTCAATATCTTCCGAACTTTGGTTCGGGGCTTCAGTTAATCCTTGGTGACGTTCATTTGGTCTTCAAAAACATCCTCTGCAGACTCCGGGGAGATCTCGTAGGTACCGTTGTTGAAGAAGTTGTATCTACATGCAATGCGACATTACATTCCAAGTGTGCACATAAAGCTACCTTACTCCTCAATACAGTTACAATCCAACACTCATATAACACATAATTCACATTACACCCAAAAAGATTTGAAGCTAAACTTAAACAGAGCTTTAGGTGGACAACTAGTTAGAATCGGCTACTTGTTGAGGATTACAACAGAGTCGATTGGAAACAACGGAGGTTTAGCCGATTGATGAGTGCATCGGGTTCCTAGATGATCGATGAAAGCATCGATCACTTCAGCAGAGGGATGATTCCTAAAGCAGTTGTGTCTTAACTGAGATGTGCTTAAGTGTTATCTTAGATAACTAGGGGTGGTTGCATCGGTTCGATTACGTCAGCACAACAATTGAGTGACGTACCGCCGATGGGAGTGTGGTTGAGGATACGTGACCGATAGATATAGATAGCTGATCTCTCAGTCGATAAATCGGCTGATAGAGGTGTGTGGATATGGAGGGGAAAACTAAGGATCGATCGGCTCTATGTGACCGATATGGAAAACGACTAGAATCGGCTTGGATCGGCCGATAGCAAGAATCTTAAGGTAACGGCAATCAAAACAAGGATAACGTCTTAACGGTAAGGATATGAGCACTTCGTGGGAAAGGATTAACTAGATATCGCATATCTCTACTTATGACATAACTTCTATAGCTTACGCTTTAGCTATAATACAAGCATACACTATAAAGCACAATAAAACATTCATTCCCTAACATTTGACCCAGACCACACATCAAAGATCTCAACTCAAGATCATAACGTAAAACTTGTAGAGTTTGACTTAGGGTTTATTTTATATTTTTATGAACTCCCTACGAAAATCTATGAAATATAGAAGTTCATCGATTTGAAATACAGAAAGCTTTGGAAATTTTACAAAGAACACCCTAGAACTTTCTAAAACGAAGCAATCAAGTCCCTGGTCCGGGAAAATAGATAATAGGAAGTTAACGACGATATTCCGGCAAAGGAATTGCCGGCATTAAGAAGATTTAGTGGATCAGAGCAAACCTTGGGGTAGCCTTGGTTATGGAGAAGAATACGCGGAAAGTAAATTCCCGCGGTGAATAGGATTGACGACGATAAGATGAGCTCGACGATGACGAGATCCTGAGGATGACGAAGAAGTTTGTCGGGGATGGTTGCCGTGGGTGGAAGATGGCCTGTTGTCTTGTACACGCACGCGCTTGCTGAATCGAGTCGAGCCGGTCACCGGTAGAGCACTCTCGCTCGTATCCGTGGACATGCTAGTCCAAATCCGTCCAGACCTTCGCTTTCGCCTCGCCGCGCCACACTCGCCCTCTCTGCCTCGACTTCTGCACGGATGAAGGGAACTCGCCGTGCGTGGCTCCTCCGAGCTCGTTGCATCCGGTCGCCACCTCCGCCTTGCCGCCTTTCCTTTCGGCTCGCCGCTCCTCGTGCATCTCATGAGCGAGCGAGCTCGCATCCTTCCTTTCAATTCGTCTGTCTTCGTCGGGCGTGCTCCATGTATGGCGGTGCCCCAAACTGGCGACCGCCTCCTCCCCGTGCTTGCTAGCGTCGGCGCCGGCCTGATGATTGGGTTCCCGTCCCTGAATAACAGCCGCCATCGTCACTCCTGCACTATCGCCGACAGCCTCACCGACACTCCCACATACGTGTGCCTGCGCGTTCCCGCACCGCGAACTCCGCGCTCAAGTTCGCGCAGACCGTTCCACAACGTGCCGCCGGTCTCGCATCCGCACACGCATGCCTGCACGTCGTCGTCCTGCTCGGCCTCCACTCCACCTGCACGCGCTCGTTCGCGCCACTGCTGTATCCTCTGTGTCTGCGCTCCAGTCAAGTCGCCGCACACAGCACTTGCTCACGCGCTCCTCCGCGTCGCGCACGCCTGCTGCCGCGTGCGCTTCGCACACCGATCCGCGCCACGCCTGGAGCCACCCACTGCCTGCTTCCGCGCCACCCGAGCCATGGCCGCACTGCCTGCTGCCGCGCTTGCTCCCGCTGTCGCCTGCGAGCCGCAGCCGCCAGCCCGCTCAGTCACTCCACCGTGCACCGCTCGCCCGTGCACGCTGCTCCTCCCGCTACGCCGTGGCCCGCACCGCGCTGCGCTAGCCCTCATCCAAAACCGTGCCGAGCCGTCGCCACTCGCCAGCCGTCGCGCCGGCCCGCGCTCGCCTCCAGCTCCCGCGCGCGTACCGCGCCCAGCGCCCGCTCGCCTGGGCCGGCCCCGCCTGCGCACCGCCGGTCCAGCTTTCGCGCTGGCGTCGCCCCGCCTCGGGCGCTCGCCCAGCGCGCCTCTGCCCCAGCCGTTCGAGCCGCCAGCCGAGCCGCGCCACCAGCAGCTCGCCCCCGCCTCCGCATACGCCTGCGCGCCCGCGCCCGCGCCGTGCGCCTGCCCGCCGCTCGGCCCCCCCCCCCCCCCGCTGGTGCCCGCACGCCGCGGCCGCCCGCTCGGGCCGCTCAGCGCCCGAGCCGCGCCAGCGCTCCGCTGTCGCCTGCCCCCGAGCGCGCCCCACCAGCGCTAGCTCGCGCGGCGCCGCCCTGCCTGGGCCGCCAGCCGCGCGCCCTGCGCGCTCGCGCTCGGGCCGAGCCGCCGCCGCCGGCGCTCCAACGCCCAGCGCCTGGGCCGCGCGCTCCCTGCGCTCGCTTGCCGCTGCTGGGCCACCAGCGCTGCCTAGCGCCTGGCCTAGGCTGCTCGTCCAGAGCTGCTGCCGCCATGGGGAAGGGAGAGGAGAAGAAAAACATGAGGGGATAAGAATGGAGCCAAGAGAAGATGTGCTGCCGGTGAGGATAAACAAACAGAAGGGAAGCGTCAGGATAAGGAAGAGAAGAAGAGAAGAACAGATGGACTTTCCCAGGGACCTAAATGCAAATACAGAAACTGCAGGGGCCTAATTGTAAAACAAAATTTCTCGTTGATTTAAAACCCAAATGAAGAAATGTCCAAAATGAAAGTTGGAGAGTTTTTCAAAATCTACAACATTGCTTTAGGGCTCAAGTTCAAAAACTCAAAATTTATATTTTTATACGTGAAGTTTTGAATAAAAGTTGGATTTGTATTGTGTTTGTCCTAAAGAATGAAATTTTATAAAATCCAGGACCTAAATGCAAGCATTTATGACACGTCATAATGATTGGATAGACATGTCATGATAACTTGCACTTTTACACTTTAGTCCTGAGTAATTTTGAAAGTTACTTTTGTAAATCAGAAACTTGCATAAAAGGACTTGTACTTTTATAAAATTACATAAATACCCTTATTTTCACCACTTTACCCAAAATTTTTACATATTTAAACACACACATTTCAAACCATACTTTTGAATAAGTATATATTTTTACAAGACATAAAGTAAGAAAAACATATTTCACTTATTTTGAAATTACCCTAATCCACTTACATTTTGCAAAAACAACCCTAGGTTTTTCTATAATTACAAAAATACCCTTTTTACTTGCACTTTTAAATTTTCAAAAGTTTCACACGAACATACACAAGCTACAAACAAACACATACTTCACACTAACAAATTATAAGCCTAGCTTACAAATAATTGCACTGTCACACATCACTCACAACCGCGCGAAGTTTCTCCGACTTCTTCTGGGACTTAGTGATTACATGCTGCGCAAAAGGCGGAGATTGAGTCATAAACAACTCACCAACGTGCACAGCTGGAACATTACCCAAGTATTACCATGGAAAAATCGTATAACTCCTTGAAGGTGCTCTTGAAGGTCTTCAGATTTTCTGCCGTCAGCAGGAGGTCGTCCACCAGGTTGGTGGTGATGACGTTCTGATACCCCGGCCAGGCCCTCAGCATCTCACGGGGATTCCCCGAGGACCCGGCGATGTCTCCGGACGGCGGCTGCTGGACACCTGCAAGTATACAATGTAGTCAACACATTGTGCCTAGACCTCGGTAACCAGTCGCGGGCAGGTAAGCGCGTACATGTGCCATCAGTAGGAGCGGCATCAGGGGTCACGACTTGTTCTTCGCCACCAGGTCTGGCTCCTTCTTGTCGGGGCTCGGGAGGCGGCAAGTCGGGAAGCGCCGCATCCACCTCAGGGGCCACCTCCGTGGGTACTGGCCCTTCAGGCGCCGAGGGCTCGGAGGCTGCAGCAGTCGGGGCAGGCTCCGCACTGGAGGGATCAGCCCGGGTTGATGGCTCTGGGGCCGCAGTAGCCGTGCCTGGGTCCATCTGAAGTTGTACGGCGCTTGCAGCCCTGATGATATCGAAGACATTGTTATCCAAGTGGGCAAGAGCAAGATCTTCAAGCGACAGGAGGAAAACTCACAGTGTCGACTTCTTCTTGGCGGCCTTCTTCACCCGCCAGGCCCGTCGAGGAATACCTGTTGCTGGCGGTGAGGCTTGGTCGGCCGATCAAGGGGTCCCCACCACGGCAATAGTCACTGCAGCGATGGCGGATGGGCCTGTTTCCACCCTTTCGGCTCAGTCCCGGGTGGCAAAGCAGGGAGACTACAAGTGGATACTGTCAGTGTTCAGCCTCATTGATACTTAGCAACTCGCCAAAACAGCAACCCAGTACCTGGATGACTCAACTTCTTGCGCCTTACGTTTGCGCACTTGTCGTTGGCCCTTTGGCACCGGGGGTAGAGCGCCGGCCAACTCCACGCTCTGGTCGGAGGAGTTGTCCCGGCGCGGTTCTCCTTTGGCTCCTTCTCCCGCCTGCGAGTCCACGCAGTCGGTGGACTCGCTGCTACCTTGAGCTGCAGCAAGGCGAGCCTTCTTGGGTGCAGTGGCAGTAGAAGGGCGCGGTTCTCCTTCGGCTTCTTCTCCCGCCTGCGAGTCCACGCATTCGGCGGACTCGCTGCTGCCTTGAGCCGCAGCAAGGCGAGCCTTCTTGGCCGCAGTGGCAGCAGAAGGGAGGAGATGATATGGTCGGGGGAGGTCAGGTTGCGGCGGATAGCTGCAGTACAACTCCGTGTGTCCCTGCAGAAAGTTCTTCAGTTAAGTAACGATGCAATGGCAAGTATCTTCAGTGAAAAGAAGTCGAATACTTACCGGCTTGGGCGGATTTCGTGCGGAGAACAATGTTGGCACGTACGGCACGGCGTCCACGTCTAGCAGCACCCGCTGAACTCGCTGGAGCGCGACTTCATCTGGCAACTCCTCTGTGCACATGCGAGAAGGATCAGCGGGGCCTGTGTATTCAAAGCCCAGGCAACAGCGCTGTTGGATGGGTTGGACGCGGCGTTTGTAAAATGAGAACATGACGGAGGCGCCGGTCACTCCCTTCTTCTTCTGTGCCTCGATGGTCTCCAGCAGCTCTCTGACTTGAATGATCTCCATGCCGGAGGGTTCAAAGTTCCATTCCCCCCTCACCACAGGCGGTCTGCTCGACTTCGTCGGAAGATGGGGAGCATGGTTTTCGATGTAAAACCACTGGTTTTTCCACCCAGGAATGTTTGAGGGGAATTTGTACGAAAGGTATTTTTCGCCGGCCTGCTGTCGTAGTCATCTCGGTCGTGCATGGGATCCCTCATCCTCATGTTGCACCATCATTGTAATCATACATCTCAGCAGTGCATCATATTCATGGTTATATATCGAGCATTGCACTCTGAGTTGGAGCATTTTGTCATTATTCCTTGATTGCATCGATATAAATGAGCATATTTTGCAATCAATATCATGTAAATCATTCAGATAATAAACTCTGAGCAAGAATGTTTCAAACAACTTTGTCAATCCCTTGTACTATCCTCACTTGCGAATCATAAGTTCTGTGATGAATGTCATCGACATTTATCGTTTTCATGATTGATCTCAATTCTATGAGAACTTGGTCACCTTTCTTTCTATTATCTCATCAACTCATACATGTACCATCTATCCATGCTCTCGCTACACTCATCTTGTCATACTCCAACGGCTTTTATCATCAACATCAACCTTCTCTGGTGTGATTGCTTTTTGTCACTTTTGATGGGTGATTTGCTTCTCTTCCCTTTAAAGTCTTTCGTCCGAATCTCGGGACGAGATTCTTTTTAGGGGGGAAGGCTGTGACAGTTCATGTATTTGTAATGCTAGACATATATTTGTTAGTGTGAAGTATGTGTTTGTTTGTATCAAGCTCATGTTGTTTATGTGAAGCTCTTGAAAATTTAAAGTGCAAGTAAAAAGGGTATTTTTGTAATTACAGAAAAACCTAGGGTTATTTTTGCAAAATGTGTTGTATGGGAGGTAATTTCGAAATA
This sequence comes from Panicum hallii, assembly GCF_002211085.1. NCBI lineage: Eukaryota > Viridiplantae > Streptophyta > Magnoliopsida > Poales > Poaceae > Panicum > Panicum hallii. The sequence goes on from NW_020356344.1 coordinate 25,301, forward strand.
AGTGAAGGGTGGTTTTGCAAATGTGTTTTTCTTATTTTATCCTCTGTAAAAATTATGTAATTATCCGAAAGTTTAATTTGAAATGTGTGTGTTGAAGTGTGTAAAAATTTTGGGTAAAATGGTAAAAATAAGGGTATTTATGTAATTTTATAAAAATACAAGTCCTTTTATGCAAATGTTTGATTTACAGAAGTAACTTTCAAATTTACTCAGGACTAAAGTGTAAAAGTGCAAGTCATCATGACATGTCTATCCAACCATTATGACGAGTCTATCCCGTCATAAATGCTTGCATTTAAGTCCTGAAATTTTATGAATTACATTTCTACGACAAAAGCAATTCAAATCCGACTTTTGTTCAAAGATTCACGTGTAAAAATAAAAGTTTTGAGTTTTTGAACTTGAGCCCTAAAGCAATGTTGTAGAGTTTGAAAAACTCTCCAACTTTCGTTTTGGGCATTTCCTCATTAGGGTTTTAAATCAGCGGGAAATTTTGTTTTACAATCAGGCCCTTGTAGTTTTCTGTATTTACGCAAAGGTCCTTGGGGAAATCTGTTCATCCTTCTCCTCTATTTCTTTTCTCCCCTGGCGTCTCTGTCTTATCTGTTTCCCACCGGCGGCATATATCCTTTCTTGGCTTCATCCCTATCTCCTTTAGCTCTCTCTCTATATCTCTCCCCTCTTCCATCGGTTCTGGCAGCTCACGGCAGCAGCTTGGGCGCCGGCAGTGCTTGGCGGCTGCGCGTGGGCGAGCTCCTGTGCAGGGCGGCAGCGCGCGGGAGAAGGCGCGACGGGCGGCACCAGGTCGGAGCTCACGGCAGCGGCCCCAGGCAGTGCGCGGCCAGGCGCGCGCGCGGGCGTCGCGGGAGGCGGGCGGCAGCGGCGCTGGCTCGGGCGCGGGCTCGGGTGGTTGGTCGAGCGGCCAGGCGTAGGCGAGCTGGAGTGGCAGAGGCGCAGGGAGCGGCGGTCCCGAGTGAGCAGCGGCGGCTCGGACGCGGCGCGCAAGCGGACGGCTGGCGGCAGCGCTGCTGTAGGCGGCGCGCGGCGCGGGAGCGTGCGGCTCGGCGCTGTGGCGGCGCTAGCGGGGGCTGGGGCGGCGGCCTCGTGGGCGTGCGGAGGCAGGCGGAGCGAGCGCTGCGCAGCAGGCAGGGCTCGGTCGGGCGGCTGGCGGTGTGCAGCAGCTCTGGGCGGCGCGCATCGGCGTGGCGCGCAGGCAGCCGCGGGAGCAGGTGGATCCAGGCGGGCACGCGGTGGCTGGCGCGGAGGCCCGAGCGGCTGGAGGCGCAGCGCAGGGAGCGAGCCCGAGCGGCTGGAGGTGCGGCCCAGGCGAGCGCGCAGGCAGGCGGACGCGCGGGGAGCAGAGGCGCAGCGCGGCAGAGGGAGCAGGCCAGCGGCGCGCAGACGCGCTGGCTCGGGTGCGGAGCGCAGGTGCGCGGCAGCAAGGGGTGAACACCGCGCGGATGGAGCGGAGCGAGCGGGTGTCGTGCGACGCAGCGAGGGTGGCTCGTGGTGCAAGCGTTCGGGCGAGGTCCCGGGCGGCAGAGCGGCGCGGCGCTAGTGCACTGGGCGAACGAGGAGCGGCTCGGCCGAAGCAGGAGCGGAGCTCGGCTGGCGGAGCGGCAACGGCTCGGGCGAGCGTGCACGCGATGGTGTACGAAAGTTGGCGGTATAGACAGGTGTTGAGCGGGGCGCGCGCGGAGGGCGCTGGAGGCGCGGTTGGCGCGCGTGCGCGAGTGGCTCGGCCGGGGCAGGAGTAAGCCCAGGTAGCGCGAACACGCATGTGCGAGCGTGGAAGTGATGCGGCAAGGCCGGGCGAACACGGGTTCGGCAGCTGGAAGCGGAGGAGCAGCTACACAGCGTACAGGGCGACGATGTGCAGGGAGGTCGCGCGCGATGCGAGAGGAGTTGTAATGCGGCGGCTGCAGGCGGACCCGCCCAGGGAGCGGTAGAGTCGCGCGTGGAGGACGTCGGAGACCGTTAAAGGGAAAGCAGCGAATGAGATCAAGCAGCACTACGGACTGCTCGCGAAAGATATGGAGATAGCCCCGGTGTGAGCGGGCTTCGGTTCTCGCGGAGGCAGAAGGGGCGAGTGTGGCACGGCTAAACGAAGGCGGAGGTCTAGACTGAATTGGACTAGCGCATCCGCGAGTATGGAGCAGAAGCATTCTGCCCGTGGCAGTGGTAGGCCGATTCGGATGGCGTCGCAGCTAGCGGAAAAGGCGGCAGAACTACACCTTGTGCGAGCGAGAGTGACGCACAGGAGCTGCAGCCAGGTACGGCGGCCCTGCAAGTGATGGCACGGGCATACCAGATGCGTTTCTGCGGTGCATGAACATGAACAGAGAAGACTCAGCTCGTGAGCCGGAAAGCCCTGAGGTTCGTGGAAGAGATGGCATAGCGAACCAATCCGGCCCTATCGGCTTCTTCCCAGGAGTCCACGACACCTAGCAACTTCTACTTTTCATCACCGTCGAATACTTCTCATCGCCAATCTTATTCGCCACGAGACTTCACTTTCCGTCCGTTCTTTTCCATAATCCAAGGTTTGCTCCGACCTACTGCATCTTCTTAATGCCGGTGATTCCTTTGCCGGGATATCGTCGTTAACTTCTTATTATCCGTTTTTCCGGACCAGGGACTTGATTGCTATGTTTTAGAAAACTCTAGGGTGTTCTTTATAAATTTCTGAAGTTTTCTGTATTTCAAATTGATGAACTTCTACATTTCATAGATTTTCTTAGGAAGTTCATAAAAATGTAAAATCAGTTTTGTTTGAAATCCTAAGTCAAACCCTACAAATTTTATGTTGTGCTCTTGAATTGAAAATCTTTGATGTGTGGTCTAGGTCAAATGTTAGGGAATGAATGCTTTGTTTGTACCTCATATTGTATGCATGTGTTATAGCTGAAAGATAATTTATAGGGTGTGATATCTAGTTGATCCTATCACCCTAGTGCTCATATCCTTGCCGTCAAAACGTTATCCTTGTCTTGATTGCCGTTTCCTTAAGTTTCTCTTCGTGTAAAGGTCTTTGTTAATTCAGGTGCATCTGTTGCTTAGCTTATATATCTCTGCAACTGCGTTTCAACATCAGCTTTTGGTTCAGCTGCTAAGCATCCGTTTTCCTTGAGTCTAGGATGTTTCTGTGTAACAGCTATCAGTCGATACTTCTATCATCGGCTGGTTAGCAGATACGGTTGTTACCTTTCTAGTATCGGCTACTACCGATACGATTCTTCTGTTTTGTCCTACGTCGGCTGCACATAGCCGATGTATCGGAGATGCACACATTCTTAGGACTCTTGTTATCGGCCAATCCAAGCCGATTCTAGTTGTTTTCCATATCGGTTATGGCCGATCAATCCTTAGTTTTCTCATCCTTATCCACATACTTCTATCAGTCGATTTATCGACTGAGAGATCGGCTATATATCTATCAGTCATATACCCTTAACCACACTCCATTCGGCTATACGTCACTCAATTGTTATGCTGACGTAATCAAGTCGATACAACCACACCTAGTTACCTAGGATAACACTTAAGCACATCCCAGTTAAGACATAGTTGCTCTAGGAAACACCCCTCTGCTGAAGTAATCGATGCTTTCATCGATCGTCTAGGAACCCGATGCACTCATCAATCGGCTAAACCTCTGTTGTTTCCAATCAGCTCTGTTGTAACCCTCAACATATAGCTGATTCTAATTAGTTGTCTCCCTAAAGCTTCTCCTAAGTTTAGTTTCAGATCTCTTTTGATTGTTATGTGAGTAGCTTGTTAAATGAATGTTGAATTGCAACTTTGTTGTGAAGTAAAATAGTTTTGTGTGCACATTTGAATGTAATGTTGCATTACATGTAGATACGACTACTTTCGGCAACGGCACCTGCGAGATCTCCCCGGAGTCTGCGGAGGATGTTTCTGAAGACCAAGTGGATGTCACCAAGGAATATCGCAAGCCCCGAACCAAAGTTCGGAAGATGTTAACATTTCTGACTTCAGACCCACCAGTAAAGGCAAGCCTCGGACATAACCCTCTATTTTAATTACACTGCAATCTATATCTACTTACGTATTCTATGCATTAAGTTCTTAGGAGTTGCTTGAAACTCTAGTTGCATTCTCCTAGGAACCAATGTGATGAATACTAGCACAGGAGTCCGACTAGCTGCTATGCTAATAAGGCCGGTAGAAGTCGGGTGATTTCCTGTCACTCGCGCGATATAGGAGTTGCTTGTTTACAATTCTGCAACCACTATAAGGATGACGGACAGGGTCATGTGCTGTATCATGACCTGAAGTTTTACCCTGTCTGTTTTGTTAAAAGTTGATAAGGCCGATCCATGTGGTAGTGGTGGCTAAGCGTTTGAAAGTACTAGCCACATGCCGCGAAATATGGTAAGCGGTAAGCCTAGTAGCCAATCGGCCCGGCAAGTGGACATACTGACCACATGTATTTGGTTCTTTTGGTTACTTGATTCGATGTGTGGGAATACGTGTTGCAAGGGCAACCAGGAGTACGGGTTTTGTAGTCGCGCTACAGACGTACGTCCTGCACATATAGGGTGTGCGTATGGTCCTGCAGTCGCTTGTGGTGGCCCTGTCCACAACCCGGAATGAAAGGCAAACGGTTGCTTCGGAACGCCCTGTTGGTATTCCAAGCGTGTGTGTTAGGTTTACCTTGCAAGGTTGAATCTCAATTCAGGAATCGTCCGCCTCTCACGATGTATGAGACTGCTTATCCCTTTTACCACATCGAGTAAAAAGTGTAATTGTTGAAGAAATAATCTTGATGGATGATAATATCTACATTGCTTATTTAGTATAGGTGCATACCTAGAATGGCTAATCAAACTAGAATCTGAAAGCTAAAACTCGAAAATAGGTTATATTCTTAGTTGCTTTTCAGCTAAAACTAAACCCGGAACCATTACAAGCTTTCATGAGTCTAGTTATGGGCTAAAGTATACCCAATCCCGGGTAAGCCTTGCTGAGTATTAATATACTCAGCCTTGCTAGGTTTATATTTTTCAGGTAAAGCCTTTGAAGACCCTACTCTTTCCCTGTCATCGCCCTGTGCTCTTCCAGAAGATTGGTCCGAGGAATGGGATCCATCCCCGGCCAATACTGATGATCTCGAGTGATGTCGTGCCCGGGCTTAGCATGGCATCCATCTTGACGACGTATTGTAAATCATCGCGTATGTTTTTCCGCTGTCAAAAGCCAAAATTTCAACAGTTGTACTGTTTTCTCTAAGTTTGAAATTTCGTATTACTTTTGAAAACTCTTGTCATGTAATTCCTTGCGATGTAAAATATGATGGTGATTGTATCTCTGGACTCACCTTCGTGTGAGGTAACCTTATTTGATCCTGTGTATCGGTGGTTTATCGGGACGTTACCCGACAGGCCAAGGGATTATACCGTTTGAAGCACGTTGGAGTCCTCAGGATTGGACTCGCGTACTTGAGCCGGTATAATTCAGGTTGGTTCTGCCACAGCTGGTATCAGAGCTATAAGGTTACCCTGGAGATACATTTTACCTTAAAAATGCTTTCAGTATAAAAGTTTGATCAACAAAACGTTTGGCAAAACTACGTTGGATTCGTTAAGGATTATGCTTAGTACGTAAAGCCCTAGGGTAATGTTTATAAGGGAAATAGAGGTGGCTATAGTATATATATAATCCTAACTACCAGCATTACTTTTCTGTCAAAACTTAAATTCATGCACAACCCAACCTTACTTTCTGTAACGACACCTTCGATCGTGAGGTAAGAAGGTAAGGATCCTCAGCCAACTGCGGGAGCTTGGCCTTCCTGTCGGTGATGCGAACCGAACGCTGTTTCTCAAGCAGTGGCCTACTTGAGATGCTGCCAATGTACCAACTTCGGTTGACTACATTGGGAGTATATAGTTAGGTAAGGGGGTATGAATAGCAACATCCCCGCATTTTGCGGTACCCCCGTGAATACGTTATCTCGATAACGTATGTTAACGTTGTCTGTACGGCGGTAATTGTACAGATGCTGTTTCTATAGTGAACAGTAATGATTGGGGACGCTTTCATGACATGCTGGCATGAAAGGTTCAATATATACATCTTGTGGTTTTCTGCAGGTACGCTAACCTCGTTGCGTAAGCTTGAACGTAAGAACGACTAGTATATATATAGGGAGAGACGTATTTATATGATGCCACTGTAACTAACCACGTAAGTCCAAGGTTACTTGGCAGTTATTTTTGTTTGTGAGGACATGTAGAACGTGCATGCATCATGTTATCTTGAATTGACCTGATTGCCTTGGTTGTTACGTTGATGTACTGAAATATGTGCATGTGTCTGAATGCCTGTTTTGACTTTGTGCTGTAAGAGCCAACGTAATCTACTAGGCTAACTTAGAGTTGAGAATGCCTTTCGTGAATCAAGTGAATTGGGTTATGTTTGAACCCTATCACTGATCTTAGCTTGACAGCCAAATCAAATCCTTGATTTTGCTTTAAATCTGTTTTGGCAGAACCATCGAACTTCTCTTTTGATGGTTAAACCTTGATGATTATCATCAAACCCTTCAATCCATCATCTAGTGATCTATCTATCCTCTCTTGGTGTTGTACCTTATATCGTTGACTAATCTGGTTACAACATCTGAGAGCTGTACCTTCAATTTTTGCTCAGATGATTTTGAGTAAAATAAAAAGATTTATGGCAAAAGTTATGCATCATAACATATACCATCTTTGGTCAGTGCATGGTATTGCATTGTCATCAAAAATCCGTAGACTGACTAACGGGTGTGCCTCTAGTATAACTTTAGGTTGTCTTCGGTCCCTAAGTCTATCCTGCTGTTGTTGGCACTACAGGGTTGCTATCTCTCTTTTGTAGTAGTGTTTAATCACATGACCATGATGCCGTGTCGGAACCTAAGGCCTCATGTGCACTACAGTCACATGATTGAGCCATTAGGGGCGCACTGGTGACTAGGTATATGTGACGTAACCCCACTGCAATCTCTTTTTATGCAACCTTACTAGTGTCCTAACTTTTGATCTTCGCTCAAGGATATAGAGCTACCCAAGTGATAGTCCCGAGAGAACGGTTGCAGGGTGCGAGTCATGTGCATCATCAACTCATGAGGGTATGCATCATACTTCATGCATTTCATACGTGCATACATTGCAAGTATCATCATTCTTGCATCATGGTGTATGCATAATTTGGTTAACATCATGGTAATTGCATTGTGTCATATGCATCATTTCGGTCGTGCATGGGATCCCTCATCCTCATGTTGCACCATCATTGTAATCATACATCTCAGCAGTGCATCATATTCATGGTTATATATCGAGCATTGCACTCTGAGTTGGAGCATTTTGTCATTATTCCTTGATTGCATCGATATAAATGAGCATATTTTGCAATCAATATCATGTAAATCATTCAGATAATAAACTCTGAGCAAGAATGTTTCAAACAACTTTGTCAATCCCTTGTACTATCCTCACTTGCGAATCATAAGTTCTGTGATGAATGTCATCGACATTTATCGTTTTCATGATTGATCTCAATTCTATGAGAACTTGGTCACCTTTCTTTCTATTATCTCATCAACTCATACATGTACCATCTATCCATGCTCTCGCTACACTCATCTTGTCATACTCCAACGGCTTTTATCATCAACATCAACCTTCTCTGGTGTGATTGCTTTTTGTCACTTTTGATGGGTGATTTGCTTCTCTTCCCTTTAAAGTCTTTCGTCCGAATCTCGGGACGAGATTCTTTTTAGGGGGGAAGGCTGTGACAGTTCATGTATTTGTAATGCTAGACATATATTTGTTAGTGTGAAGTATGTGTTTGTTTGTATCAAGCTCATGTTGTTTATGTGAAGCTCTTGAAAATTTAAAGTGCAAGTAAAAAGGGTATTTTTGTAATTACAGAAAAACCTAGGGTTATTTTTGCAAAATGTGTTGTATGGGAGGTAATTTCGAAATAAGTGAAGGGTGGTTTTGCAAATGTGTTTTTCTTATTTTATCCTCTGTAAAAATTATGTAATTATCCGAAAGTTTAATTTGAAATGTGTGTGTTGAAGTGTGTAAAAATTTTGGGTAAAATGGTAAAAATAAGGGTATTTATGTAATTTTATAAAAATACAAGTCCTTTTATGCAAATGTTTGATTTACAGAAGTAACTTTCAAATTTACTCAGGACTAAAGTGTAAAAGTGCAAGTCATCATGACATGTCTATCCAACCATTATGACGAGTCTATCCCGTCATAAATGCTTGCATTTAAGTCCTGAAATTTTATGAATTACATTTCTACGACAAAAGCAATTCAAATCCGACTTTTGTTCAAAGATTCACGTGTAAAAATAAAAGTTTTGAGTTTTTGAACTTGAGCCCTAAAGCAATGTTGTAGAGTTTGAAAAACTCTCCAACTTTCGTTTTGGGCATTTCCTCATTAGGGTTTTAAATCAGCGGGAAATTTTGTTTTACAATCAGGCCCTTGTAGTTTTCTGTATTTACGCAAAGGTCCTTGGGGAAATCTGTTCATCCTTCTCCTCTATTTCTTTTCTCCCCTGGCGTCTCTGTCTTATCTGTTTCCCACCGGCGGCATATATCCTTTCTTGGCTTCATCCCTATCTCCTTTAGCTCTCTCTCTATATCTCTCCCCTCTTCCATCGGTTCTGGCAGCTCACGGCAGCAGCTTGGGCGCCGGCAGTGCTTGGCGGCTGCGCGTGGGCGAGCTCCTGTGCAGGGCGGCAGCGCGCGGGAGAAGGCGCGACGGGCGGCACCAGGTCGGAGCTCACGGCAGCGGCCCCAGGCAGTGCGCGGCCAGGCGCGCGCGCGGGCGTCGCGGGAGGCGGGCGGCAGCGGCGCTGGCTCGGGCGCGGGCTCGGGTGGTTGGTCGAGCGGCCAGGCGTAGGCGAGCTGGAGTGGCAGAGGCGCAGGGAGCGGCGGTCCCGAGTGAGCAGCGGCGGCTCGGACGCGGCGCGCAAGCGGACGGCTGGCGGCAGCGCTGCTGTAGGCGGCGCGCGGCGCGGGAGTGTGCGGCTCGGCGCTGTGGCGGCGCTAGCGGGGGCTGGGGCGGCGGCCTCGCGGGCGTGCGCAGGCAGGCGGAGCGAGCGCTGCGCAGCAGGCAGGGCTCGGTCGGGCGGCTGGCGGCAGCGCTGCTGCAGGCAGCAGCGGGCGGTGTGCAGCAGCTCTGGGCGGCGCGCATCGGCGTGGCGCGCAGGCAGCCGCGGGAGCAGGTGGATCCAGGCGGGCACACGGTGGCTGGCGCGGAGGCCCAAGCGGCTGGAGGCGCAGCGCGGGAGCGAGCCCGAGCGGCTGGAGGTGCGGCCCAGGCGAGCGCGCGGGCAGGCGGACGCGCGGGGAGCAGAGGCGCAGCACGGCAGAGGGAGCAGGCCAGCGGCGCGCGGACGCGCTGGCTCGGGTGCGGAGCGCAGGTGCGCGGCAGCAAGGGGTGAACGCCGCGCGGATGGAGCGGAGCGAGCGGGTGTCGTGCGACGCAGCGAGGGTGGCTCGTGGTGCAAGCGTTCAGGCGAGGTCCCGGGCGGCAGAGAGGCGTGGCGCTAGTGCACTGGGCGAACGAGGAGCGGCTCGGCCGAAGCAGGAGCGGAGCTCGGCTGGCGGAGCGGCAACGGCTCGGGCGAGCGTGCACGCGATTGTGTACGAAAGTTGGCGATATAGACAGGTGTTGAACGGGGCGCGCGCGGAGGGCGCTGGAGGCGCGGTTGGCGCGCGTGCGCGAGTGGCTCGGCCGGGGCAGGAGTAAGCCCAGGTAGCGCGAACATGCATGTGCGAGCGCGGAAGTGATGCGGCAAGGCCGGGCGAACACGGGTTCGGCAGCTGGAAGCGGAGGAGCAGCTACACAGCGTACAGGGCGACGATGTGCAGGGAGGTCGCGCGCGATGTGAGAGGAGTTGTAATGCGGCGGCTGCAGGCGGACCCGCCCAGGGAGCGGTAGAGTCGCGCGTGGAGGACGTCGGAGACCGTTAAAGGGAAAGCAGCGAATGAGATCAAGCAGCACTACGGACTGCTCGCGAAAGATATGGAGATAGCCCCGGTGTGAGCGGGCTTCGGTTCTCGCGGAGGCAGAAGGGGCAAGTGTGGCACGGCTAAACGAAGGCGGAGGTCCGGACTGAATTGGACTAGCGCATCCGCGAGTATGGAGCAGAAGCATTCTGCCCGTGGCAGTGGTAGGCCGATTCGGATGGCGTCGCAGCTGGTGGAAAAGGCGGCAGAACTACACCTTGTGCGAGCGAGAGTGACGCACAGGAGCTGCAGCCAGGTACGGCGGCCCTGCAAGTGACGGCACGGGCATACCAGATGCGTTTCTGCGGTGCATGAGCATGAACAGAGAAGACTCAGCTCGTGAGCCGGAAAGCCCTGAGGTTCGTGGAAGAGATGGCATAGCGAACCAATCCGGCCCTATCGGCTTCTTCCCAGGAGTCCACGACACCTAGCAACTTCTACTTTTCATCACCGTCGAATACTTCTCATCGCCAATCTTATTCGCCACGGGACTTCACTTTCCGTTCGTTCTTTTCCATAACCCAAGGTTTGCTCCGACCTACTGCATCTTCTTAATGCCGGCGATTCCTTTGCCGGGATATCGTCGTCAACTTCTTATTATCCGTTTTTCTGGACCAGGGACTTGATTGCTATGTTTTAGAAAACTCTAGGGTGTTCTTTGTAAAATTTCTGAAGTTTTCTGTATTTCAAATTGATGAACTTCTACATTTCATAGATTTTCGTAGGAAGTTCATAAAAATGTAAAATCAGTTTTGTTTGAAATCCTAAGTCAAACCCTACAAATTTTATGTTGTGCTCTTGAATTGAAAATCTTTGATGTGTGGTCTAGGTCAAATGTTAGGGAATGAATGCTTTGTTTGTACCTCATATTGTATGCATGTGTTATAGCTGAAAGATAATTTATAGGGTGTGATATCTAGTTGATCCTATCACCCTAGTGCTCATATCCTTGCCGTCAAAACGTTATCCTTGTCTTGATTGCCGTTTCCTTAAGTTTCTCTTCGTGTAAAGGTCTTTGTTAATTCAGGTGCATCTGTTGCTTAGCTTATATATCTCTGCAACTGCGTTTCAACATCAGCTTTTGGTTCAGCTGCTATGCATCCGTTTTCCTTGAGTCTAGGATGTTTCTGTGTAACAGCTATCAGTCGATACTTCTATCATCGGCTGGTTAGCTGATACGGTTGTTACTTTCTAGTATCGGCTACTGCCGATACGATTCTTCTGTTTTGTCCTACGTCGGCTGCACATAGCTGATGTATCGGAGATGCACACATTCTTAGGACTCTTGTTATCGGCCAATCCAAGCCGATTCTAGTTGTTTTCCATATCGGTTATGGCCGATCAATCCTTAGTTTTCTCAACCTTATCCACATACTTCTATCAGTCGATTTATCGACTGAGAGATCGGCTATATATCTATCAGTCATATACCCTTAACCACACTCCATTCGGCTATACGTCACTCAATTGTTATGCTGACGTAATCAAGTCGATACAACCACACCTAGTTACCTAGGATAACACTTAAGCACATCCCAGTTAAGACATAGTTGCTCTAGGAAACACCCCTCTGCTGAAGTAATCGATGCTTTCATCGATCGTCTAGGAACCCGATGCACTCATCAATCGGCTAAACCTCTGTTGTTTCCAATCAGCTCTGTTGTAACCCTCAACATGTAGCTGATTCTGATTAGTTGTCTCCCTAAAGCTTCTCCTAAGTTTAGTTTCAGATCTCTTTTGATTGTTATGTGAGTAGCTTGTTAAATGAATGTTGAATTGCAACTTTGTTGTGAAGTAAAATAGTTTTGTGTGCACATTTGAATGTAATGTTGCATTACATGTAGATACGACTACTTTCGGCAATGGCACCTGCGAGATCTCCCCGGAGTCTGCGGAGGATGTTTCTGAAGACCAAGTGGATGTCACCAAGGAATATCGCAAGCCCCGAACCAAAGTTCGGAAGATGTTAACATTTCTGACTTCAGACCCACCAGTAAAGGCAAGCCTCGGACATAACCCTCTATTTTAATTACACTGCAATCTATATCTACTTACGTATTCTATGCATTAAGTTCTTAGGAGTTGCTTGAAACTCTAGTTGCATTCTCCTAGGAACCAATGTGATGAATACTAGCACAGGAGTCCGACTAGCTGCTATGCTAATAAGGCCGGTAGAAGTCGGGTGATTTCCTGTCACTCGCGCGATATAGGAGTTGCTTGTTTACAATTCTGCAACCACTATAAGGATGACGGACAGGGTCATGTGCTGTATCATGACCTGAAGTTTTACCCTGTCTGTTTTGTTAAAAGTTGATAAGGCCGATCCATGTGGTAGTGGTGGCTAAGCGTTTGAAAGTACTAGCCACATGCCGCGAAATATGGTAAGTGGTAAGCCTAGTAGCCAATCGGCCCGGCAAGTGGACATACTGACCACATGTATTTGGTTCTTTTGGTTACTTGATTCGATGTGTGGGAATACGTGTTGCAAGGGCAACCAGGAGTACGGGTTTTGTAGTCGCGCTACAGACGTACGTCCTGCACATATAGGGTGTGTGTATGGTCCTGCAGTCGCTTGTGGTGGCCCTGTCCACAACCCGGAATGAAAGGCAAATGGTTGCTTCGGAACGCCCTGTTGGTATTCCAAGCGTGTGTGTTAGGTTTACCTTGCAAGGTTGAATCTCGATTCAGGAATCGTCCGCCTCTCACGATGTATGAGACTGCTTATCCCTTTTACCACATCGAGTAAAAAGTGTAATTGTTGAAGAAATAATCTTGATGGATGATAATATCTACATTGCTTGTTTAGTATAGGTGCATACCTAGAATGGCTAATCAAACTAGAATCTGAAAGCTAAAACTCGAAAATAGGTTATATTCTTAGTTGCTTTTCAGCTAAAACTAAACCCGGAACCATTACAAGCTTTCATGAGTCTAGTTATGGGCTAAAGTATACCCAATCCCGGGTAAGCCTTGCTGAGTATTAATATACTCAGCCTTGCTAGGTTTATGTTTTTCAGGTAAAGCCTTTGAAGACCCTACTCTTTCCCCGTCATCGCCCTGTGCTCTTCCAGAAGATTGGTCCGAGGAATGGGATCCATCCCCGGCCAATACTGATGATCTCGAGTGATGTCGTGCCCGGGCTTAGCATGGCATCCATCTTGACGACGTATTGTAAATCATCGCGTATGTTTTTCCGCTGTCAAAAGCCAAAATTTCAACAGTTGTACTGTTTTCTCTAAGTTTGAAATTTCGTATTACTTTTGAAAACTCTTGTCATGTAATTCCTTGTGATGTAAAATATGATGGTGATTGTATCTCTGGACTCACCTTCGTGTGAGGTAACCTTATTTGATCCTGTGTATCGGTGGTTTATCGGGACGTTACCCGACAGGCCAAGGGATTATATCGTTTGAAGCACGTTGGAGCCCTCAGGATTGGACTCGCGTACTTGAGCCGGTATAATTCAGGTTGGTTCTGGCACAGGAACAAGTGGGGAGGGCCAATCCCCGTTCGGCAAAATGGAAGAATGTGACGATTTCGACGACATTCTCCATGGGGAAAGGTTCACGATAAGAGGGGCGCCAGTTGACAAGGTTCTTTTCTTGCAGCAACCCCTCGGAAACTAGCTTGTTCAAATTGTTGAGGGAGCACTTACTGTGTGTCCACTCCGCGGTTGATGGCTCTGCATCTTTCTTCCTTTCCTCGATCTCTGACTTCTTGGACGCCATCTCCGATGCGCTGGCCACGAGATGCTCAGGGGCTGCGGGGAGAGGGGCGGGGAGGTCGGAGCGGGAGAATTTCCTTGGGGGGATGGCGGCGGTGCTTGGCTCGGATTGGGGATTTCGGTGGCTTTTGATGGAATGCAGATTGAAAGCGTGGTTTTTTCCTACTGTTAACGCGGGGTTAAATAACCAGCGGGGTGGGGAAAAGTTACTGTTCTGAAGTTCAGGAGTCACTTTCGAGAATATTCCAAATCTGAGGGGTCGTTTGATGGATTATTTGGATTGGATATTCGTTTAGTCATTTTTTCAGGGTTTGTTCGCCCGAAAAAAGCGATTTTTCGAATTAATAATCTAATACCTATCATCTGTACCATCGTTTTGGTAATTTTGCACGTTGTCATTTTTAGCCTGCATGCCACGGTTGTTGGATCCTTATCTCCAAATTTTGTGGGATTTGGATTCAAGGCTCGGGGGCTGCGGGATACGTGGCATCGACTACTTATTTTTTCAAATCTTTTGAAGGATAAGTAGGGATACAGACAAATGGGACCCTCAGCCTGATTCTTCGATTCAACCTAAGGCTCGGGGGCTACTCCATATGGAGTGCGATTTTTTAAATCGCACACCATAATAAAAATTCGGGGCATGAGCACCTCATAGCTTCGATGCAGCCAAACAAGTACTCGAAGAAGGACTTCAAGACGAAGCTTCAGAAGGAGTCGAAGACTGCTTCGAAAGTACTCGATAAGCCTGCAGTACTTAGCTACGAAGAGCTCGGGGGCTTGTCAGACCCGGGGCCACCGGGCTGGGCACATTACGTAGTCTAAGAGATTAAGCCCGTCTTATCTCTTATTCGTTTTGTTTATCTCTTATTTATCCCGTTTAAATAGGAGATAGAGCTGACCAACACGGAGAGGATCTACTCGAGATATGTTCTGGTATGATCCCTCGACGGAGGTTTGTTAGCATCTTTGTAACTCTAACCTCTCGGATATATAAGGGAGGTCAGGGACCCCCCTCAAAAAAAAAGATCATTAGGTCATTCTACACCAAAGGGAATACAAACCACCATACAGGACGTAGGGTGTTATGCTCCGTGCGGCCCGAACCTGTCTAAAAGTCTTGTGTTCCTTGCACCTTCGAGTTCCTAATCTCGGCGTCTCCTCACCCAAAACTTACCACCTTGGGTATATCCCTCGGTGGGCAGCCGGTTAAACACCGACAATGTGCCCCATTTTGAATTTAATAAATATATTTGAACTCCCCGGTATTCAAACCTGCAGAGTATTTGCTTTTAGTTTTTTTGTCTCAAAATAAGCTAGGTACAGAAAATAGTGTGGGGGAAAACATCTCTGAAACAGCAACACAAATCAATTGCGAGCCACACGACCAAACCAGGAGGCCTGAGGGCCCACAAAGGGTTGACCAAACCAGCAACACAAATCAACTGCGAGCCACATGACCAAACCAGCAGGCCATCTAGCCTCTACTTCGCTCAGCATGTTGGTTTGCACTTCATTCCCACCAATCTCCCTGATTAGAAAATGAAGATCCCTACCATCATTTGCAAGAGTTCGAGGAACTGTGTTCATGCTTGACCCAGACATGACACAGAAAACCTTGAGGTGGAAGTTGTTCCCTTTCTCTATCAAGGAGAAGGCGGAACAATGGTACACTCATAACGTGAGGAGTGTGAATGGTGATTGGGAAAAGCTCCGAGTTGACTTTTATCACTCGTTATCTTCTTTATCCCACATAGCCTCTCTCCGAAGTGACATCCTTTTATTTTACCAAATAGAGAAGGAGTCCATAGGCTCTGCATGGGCTAGATTCTCACACCTTTTGGCATCAAACCGAGACTGGTCTATACCCGATGATATATCTTTGCACATCTTTTGCATAGGTTTAGACATGGAATCTGTCGAAGATCTCGACATTGCCGCTGAAGGTTCGTTTGCACATAAAACCCCAATGGAAGGAAACGAAATCATAGATCACATCTTAGGAAACTCTTCTTTTCTCACCTATCCTTGCGAGCCCCAGCAGGAGTCCAAGTCGAGCCATGAGAGGCCCTCAACGCCAAATCCAACCCTTACATTCCACATCCCAAGATTCGTCTGTTGAGCCTTCTTCTAAACCACGAACATCAAAGGAAGAAGAAATTCAACCTTCAAAGTTCTCTTTCCCATTTGAGGATGATCCTTATGAAATCCTTAGATACACCTTGAATTACCTCCGTGAGAGGAGACGTACGGCACCCTCTTCTTCTCCTAGCAAATCTTTTCTCAAGAGGGCCATGAAGGATGAAAGGTTGAAGGAAGTGAGATGCTCTTCCGAAGAAATTCAAATTAGCTCACATTCCATGACCATCTGTTGTTCTATAAGAGGAATTGTCGTAGAATGTGGTAGAACCAACCTTAATTACACCGGCTCAAGTACGCAAGTCCACTCCTGAGGGATCCAACGTACTTCAAACGGTATAATCCCTTGGCCTGTCGGGTAACGTCCCGATAAACCACCGATGCAGGATCAAACAAATTACCTCGCACGAAGGCGAGTCCAGAGATATAATTACCATCATATTTTACATCACAGGCATTTATATTACACAAGTTGTCAAAAGTAGTATCAGTTTCAAACTGATAGGATTTATTACAAACCGTTTCAAGTGTTGAAGTTTACGGCAGTGGAATTTAAAACACAACCACTGTACACGTCGCCAGTACGGATATCATGCTAAGCCCTGGCATGATATCACTCGGTAGGATCAGTGTTAGCCGGGGACAGATCCCATTCCATGGACCATCCATCGGGCAAAGTGTAAGGCCATGGCACAGGCAGAGTAGAGTCCTCAGAGGGAATACCTGAATAAAAAGTCACAATGCAAGACTGAGTATTCTAATACTCGGCAAGGCTTACCCGTTTCACGATATACTTAGCTATGTAACTAGACTTATGAAGGCTTTAATGGTTATGGGTAAAGTTTTCAGCTGAAAAGCAATAAAGAGTAGATCCTTAATTTCAGATTTTAGCTTTCGAGTTCTAGTTGACTATTCATTCTAGGTAAGCACCTATAACTACTCAAGCATGGTAGAACCTTTAGTCAAACAACATTTTTGATGACCATAAAGTTGCTCTTGTTACTCTATGTGGCAAAGGAATCAAGCAGTCTCAATCTCCGCGAGAAACGGACGATTCCTGAATCGAATTTCAGCCTTGCAAGGGTAAACCTAACTCACACGCTTGGAACATCCAGAGATTGTTCCGAAGCAACCGTTTGCCTTTCATTCCGACTCGTGGATGAGATCCACCACAAGCGACTGCAGGACGTATGTCTGTAGCGCGACTACATGATCATACTCCTGGTTGCCCTGCAACACGTATTCCCACACGTCGAATTGAGTAACCGGAAAAACCAAATACGAGTGGTGGGAGGTATGTCCACTCCTCAGGCCGATAGGTTACTAGGCTTACCGCTTACCATATTTCGCGGCATGTGGCTAGTACTTTCAAACGCTTAACCACCGCTACCACACACTCTGACCTTAGCCAAATTCATTAACACAGACGGGGTATCATCCCGACCATGATACCTCACATAAATCCCGTCCGTCATCCTTATAGTGATTACAGGAATGTAAACATTGCAACGCCTAGATCGCGCGAGTGACAGGAAATCACCCGACTTCTACCGGTCCTATTAACAGAGCATCTGTGCGATAGGGACTCAGGCACATTACATAGGTTTCTAGGATTCAATGCATCTAGGGTTCCATTTCATCCCTTATACTTAATGCAAGATATAATAAATATAAGTATAGGATTGCATAATGTAGTAATTTAAAATATTGGGTTATGCACCGGGGCTTGCCTTCGTGAGTGGGGTTGGGGGCAGGAGTGTCAAGGTTTTCTGAACTTTGGTTCGGAGCTTCAGTTAGATTTCTGACGACGTTCCCGGGGTCTTCAGAAATTTCCACTTTTGATTCCAGGATCAGTTCGTAGTCTCCGTCGGCGAGAGTAGTTGAGTCTATATGATATGCAAAGATGTAGTTTAAGATATGCATACACTTTGATTTTACTTCACAATAAAGTTGCAATCCAATGAAAATACAGTTCACTCATCACATATATCATTTACTCTTTTACTGAGCAGTCATTTATCGGGTATAAACTAACCTAGTTAGCTACATTAAACAACATGTTTTATTTTTACAAAATAAACTACCATAGCACTGGGGTTGAAACTTTTACTACTTACAGATTAAGCTATGTCTAAGCCATTATAAATTTATCAAGATTTTATTTTTACAGAAATTAGGTCACAAGGATAAATAACAATAGCACTAAGTATTATTTATAGCTATACATACACACAAGATTTTGGTCTAGATTTTTGTGCACAGGTTACACTATTCAAGTCCAACACCTCAAAATATTTTCATACTTTTTAAACATCTAGAATTGTAGATATTAAATACACAAGATTAAACAACCATTATCCATGATTAATTCCATACATTATACAAATATTGTATAAACAACAGGTTAATTATTTTTCATAAATACTACATGTCAAAGCGAAACTAACTCAATTGGTTTTACATTTTTACCATTTTTCTACTATTTACTAAGCATTTTCATAGTCTACAACTACTTAAAAATAACATTTAAATTAGAGTAAAACTACTTAGAAATTGAAAGTCAACCTGTAAGAATAGTTGTAGATCTTAGAATAAGGAATCCAACAAATTTTAGTTTGTATTTTTCTGATTTTTCCTTGAATTGCTATGGAATTTCAAAGTTTGCAGCAAAAATAACACAGGGGGTCCCTATAGGCACTATTCATCTGAGTCATAAGCTTTGCAGACAGCCCCCTGGGCTTTTGTATCTTTTAACCTAAGGCCCTTGGCCGTGGTCAGAGAGGGAGGCGCGGGTTTGACTGGCCAAATCCGGCGACGGCGATCGCCGGCGGTGAGGGTGGAGGGGCGGGGAAGCATCACCAAGTTCTTGCGCACCTGTGGCAGTCCGGACTTTGGGTCGGGATGGCCTATAGCGGCGGCGCGGCGAGAGCAGGCGACCGGCGGCGGAGGGGAACGGTGGAGGCAGCGCTCCGGCGGTCGTGAGCGGCGAGGAAGGGGTCGGGGAGCTTTAGGGCGGTGTGGGGAAGCTCGATGTAGGATCAATTGGAGTCGAGGAGGGTCGGGAAGGGGTGCTCCATGGCGAGCAGAGGGCGGCGGCGGGCGGCGGGCGCCGGCAGTGGCGCTCCAGCCAAAATTCGATGGCATTTAGGAGTTGGTGAGCACGAGCAGGGGTGGAGGAAGCTTGCTAGGGGGTTGGGGGGGCAATGGGCGATCGGTGGTGGCTACCCATGGTGGCCAGTAGCTCATCGGAAGGGAGGAGCGGGGTGGCGGTGGTGATCGGGCTCGGGGTGCGCACGACAAAGGAAAAAGAGGTGGAAATGGATGAAGTGTTGTCTGCTGGTACCGCTGGGCAGAAGAGGGAGGGAAGAGAAGTAGACGCGAGCGCAGAACACGGCGGTGATGATGTGGCTGCCGGCGGAGGCTCGGGTGGTCGTGGCGCGCGCGAAATAGGACAGCAGGGAAGGAAACAGGACCGGGACAGGGGGAGAGTGACGCGTGGAGGCCGCCCACGCAGGAGGTGGAGCGGCAGCGGCGGCACAGCGGCGGCCGGGGGAGCTGCACTGCGCCGGCGGCTGAGGGGGCAGAGCAGGGGAGCAGAGGATGCTAGAGGAAGAAGAAAGGAGGGGGGGGGTCCGAGGGGTCTGCTTGGAATTTTCAAAAATCTCAAGGACCCTACTGTAAAGTAAGATTTCCCGCTAATCCAAAACCCTAATGAGAAAATGACCAAAATAGAAGTTGGAGAGTTTTTTAAACCCTACAACATATCTTTAGGGTTCAAATTCAAAAACCCAAAATACACAGCTTTAATTTTAAGTTTGGAACAAAAGTGGTATTGAAGTAGATTTGGTCCTTAGTGAGGTAGATTTCATGCAGCTTTGGACATAATTGCAAGTTTTCATGCAATGTCATGATGACTTGAATTCTTACATTTTGATCCTAAGTAAACTTTGAAAGTTACTTTTATACTTCAATTATTTTACATAAAAGGACCCATACTTTTGCATTAATCACATCTAGGTCCTTATTTTCACATAAACACTCAAATTTTCATAGAATTTAACATATCTATTACAATTTGACACCTAGAGTGTCACATTCTCCCTATGCTTTTGATTCTACCTCCCATTCTTACCCAATTAACATGAAAGGGCCCACATTTTTCAAATTTACATAAATACCCTTTTTTCCCTTTGCACTTAAATTTGAGCACACATACAGAAGATCAAACATGCACACTTTACACTAAAATCTAGGGTTTATAATTCTAAATACCTGAATGTCACAGCTTCCCCCCTAAAAAGAATCTCGTCCTGAGATTCTGAAGTAGAATGGAATCGGGCGATTAGATTTGGGAATTGGCTTGAGGGAAGTTTGGGAAATTTCGTTGAAGATAAGATTCAGTTTCCCAAGTCGCTTCTTCTTCGGTGTGATGATTCCATAAGATCTTATACGTTTTAATCTTCTTTCTTCTGGTGACTCTCTCCTTGGTATCAAGGATTTGGATGGGTTGTTCAGTGTAGGATAGATCAGATTCGATCTCAATGGCTTGTGATTCAACGATTTCCGTGGGCATTTTGATGCATTTCTTGAGTTGAGAGATATGGAAGACATTGTGAACGGCAGCCAACTGAGAAGGAAGATGAATTCTATAAGCCACTGGGCCATAGACTTCAAGGATTTCGAATGGTCCAACATATCGGGGTGCCAACTTCCCTTTTATGCCGAAACATTGAACACCTTTGGCAGGAGATACTCGGAGATAGACAAAATCCCCTACTTGGATTTGCAGAGGTTTTCTTCTTTGATCTGCATAACTCTTTTGTCTAGATTGGGCTGCTTTGAGGTTGGTTTGAATAACCTTGACCTTATCTTCAGCTTTGACAACTAGGTCTGGTCCAAAGATTTTGCATTCGCCGGTCTCAGACCAACTTAAAGGAGTTCGACATCTTCGACCATATAACGCTTCAAAGGGAGCCATTTGAAGACTGGACTAGTAGCTATTGTTGTAAGAAAACTCGGCCAAGGCGAGACACTTGTCCCAGCTTGTACCATAATGAATAATACAAGCTCGGAGCATGTCTTCAAGAATTTGGTTAACTCATTCCGTCTGTCCATCAGTCTGAGGATGATACGCAGAGCTTTGAATTAGTTTGGTCCCAAGAGCATACTGCAGTTGTTCCCAGAAGCGGGTAATAAATTGTGCCCCTTGATCAGAAATGATGGTTCTTGGGACACCATGCAATTGAACAATTTGATCAAGATAGACTTCGGCATACTTCTTGGCAGAACAAGTGGTATGCACCAGAAGAAAATGAGCAGTTTTGGTAAGTCTATCAATGATCACCCATATGGAGTCATGTTTTTGAGATGTGTTGGGAAGACCAACGATAAAATCTATACTGATGTCTTCCCACTTCCACGATGGAATAGGTTGTGGTTGGAGTGTACCAGATACTCATAGATGACTGGCTTTGACTCTCTGGCACATATCACATTCGGATACATATTTAGCAATTTCTCTTTTCATTCTGGTCCACCAAAAGTTCCGCCTAAGGTCTTGATACATTTTGGTACTACCAGGATGAATAGAAAACTTGGATAGATGTGCTTCATCAAGGATTTGTTTACGAAGTTGATGATCTTTAGGTACAACAATACGATTGTTGAACCATAGAACTCCTTGATGATCAGTGTGAAAACACTTATATTTTGCTTCTCCCTGAGATAGTTTCAACTTGATAATTTTGATACATTCATCATGTAATTGCGACATGATGATTTTATCTTGAAGGGTAGACTCAATAGATAATAGATTCAGACTACCTTGAGGAATGATCTCCAGATTGAGTTTTCTCATCTGATTGCAGAGAGTTTCATTGGAGGTTTCTATGAATGAGTAATGACAATGTGCCTTGCGGCTAAGTTTATCCGCAACCACATTGGCCTTACCAGGATGGTAGTGTACCTCGAGATCGTAGTCTTTGATCAGTTCTAACCAACACCTTTGCCTCATATTTAGGTCAGCTTGAGTAAAGATATATTTGAGGCTCTTATGGTCAGTGTAAATGTTACACTTGGTGCCCATAAGATGATGTCTCCAAATCTTGAGAGCGTGAATAACAGCTGCCAATTCAAGATCATGGGTTGGATTGTTTTGCTCATGATTTCGGAGTGCTCTGGATGCATAAGCAATGACCCGGTTGTTTTTCATAAGAACACAACCAAGTCCAGTTCCAGAAGCATCGCAATAGACATCAAAAGGCTGAGTGTTATCTGGTTGGGCTAGCACTGGAGCAGTTGTTAGAAGTTTTCTCAAGGTGTGAAACGCTTCTTCACACTTATCATCCCAACGAAACTTAATCTCTTTCTTAAGTAGTTTAGTCATTGGTTTGGCTATTTTGGAGAAGTCTGGAATGAATCGGCGATAGTATCCTGCCAATCCAAGGAAACTTCGGATTTGATGGACTGAAGTTGGAGGCTTCTAATCCATAACCTCCTGAACTTTGGTTGGACCAACCGATATGCCTTCACTGGAGCTAGTATGTCCCAAAAATTTCACAGTATCCAGCCAGAATTCACATTTCAAGAATTTGGCGTAAAGGCGATGATCACGTAGCCGTTGAAGAATGACACGTATATGATTAGCATGATCTTCTTTAGTCTTAGAATATATCATAATATCATCGATGAAAACCATGACGAATTTGTCGAGTTCCGGCATAAAGACTGAATTCATGAGATACATGAAATACACGGGTGCGTTAGTAAGTCCAAATGACATAACCAGATATTCATATAATCCATATCTGGTCAAGAAAGCTATTTTTGGAATATCGCTAGGTTTAATTTTGATCTGATGATAACCAGAGTGTAAGTCAATCTTAGAAAAGATCTTAGCTCCAGCGAGTTGATCGAACAAGATGTCAATGCAGGGAAGAGGGTACTTATTTTTGATAGTGACCGCATTGAGTGGACGATAATCGACACATAGCCTTAAGCTATTGTCCTTTTTCTTTACAAAGAGAACAGGACATCCCCAAGGTGAAGCACTTGGGCGTATGAAACCTTTATCAAGGAGATCTTGGAGTTGGATTTTTCGCTCGGCCAACTCATTTGGAGGCATACGATATGGTCTCTTTGAAATAGGAGTGGTGCCAGGTTGAAGTTCAATAATGAACTTGTTGTCTCTGTCTGGTGGCATTCCAGGCAAATCGTCTGGAAAGACATCGGGATATTCACAGACTACAGGAATATCTTTTACTTTAATGTCTGTGATAGCATAAGCATAAGAATGAAGATACTCTTGCTGAGGCAGATAGAGGGTGGTGGCTCCTTGATGTGGTGAGTTAATCTCGATAACTCGGGAAGAGATATCTAGCAATACTCTATGTTCTGTCATCCAATTTGTCCCAAGTATAACATCAATACCCTCTAGATTTAACAGTACCAAATCAGTTTTGATTAATTTACTACCTAACTGAATTGGCACACTTTTAACCATTTGGATAGAGTAATCTTTCCTCCAGAGGTAGAAATCAAATATGACCCTTTGGTAGGACAAAGATCAAGTCCTATTCGGGTACCACAGTTGTTACTAATGAAATTATGAGTTTCTCCTGAATCAAATAATGTAACAACTGGTTTGTGATGAATAGAGAATGTACCCGACATGACGGGGGCTCCATCCGGAAGTTCTGCAAGGGTGGTGAAGTTAACTCGCCCTTGCGGGACTTGCATCATCGGCCTCTTGCCCTTGTTCTGGTTATTCTAATTGGAACTTTGCCCTTGATTAGGTTTCCTGGGCCGTAGACAATCTCTGATGAAGTGCTCCGCACTCCCGCAATTGAAACAGCGATAAGTGATGCTTCACTGTTGGACTTGTTGAAAATTTGGCCATAGGCCAGAGTGTTGCGGCTGTTGCGGAGGTACGGGAGGTCTATACCCTCCTTGTTGTTGAGGCGGCCTGAAAACCAATCTGCCAAATGGAGCATTCCGCTGTGGCGCTCTAGGCGGTACATTTTGAACAAATCGATATCGCGAGGGTTGAACACTAACGGGTCCAATGGAAATCCTTCATTTCTTTTCAGCACGGTGTGCCGTGATACAATCTTCCTGGGTCAGGGCCATGTTAACCAGCTCACTAAAGGTATTGGCCTTCACAAGGTTCAGGCGTTCTTTGAGCTTAGTGCTTAAACCCCGACGAAAATGATCTTGCTTCTTGGTGTCACTGTCAGCGTGATAACCCGCGTACTGGTATAGGTGATTAAAAACCTGTGCATATTGCAGTACGGTGCGGGTGCCTTGGGTGAGTGTAACACCCTAATGTATTTTTCCCAAATTTTAAGGAATTTATTTGGGCTTAAATAAATTTTCCAGGCTTTTCTTTAATTTTTGTGACATTTAAAGCAATTTATAACACAAAAAAATAAAATTAATCATAAGGTCAACATGTTGTGCACTCATGCTGCAGCATTTTTTTAATTGTGTTGAGTTTATAGGTTTGAATTCAAATTGTATTTTGAATTCAATTAGATTTGTTTGAATTGGTGTGAGGGTGGAAAAGAGAAAGGAAAAGAAGAGGGAAATAGATCAGCCCAAAGTCTCTCTCAGACCGGCCCACTTCCCTCTCCCCTCTCTTCTCTCGGGCCCTCTCTCTCCTCTTCCCTTTTCCCCGCATGGGCCCCGCCGGCCCATTTCCCTCCCCCGCCCGCGGCCCGCGCCCTCCTCTCCTTTCTCTCTCTGCCAGGCCGGCCCCGCGCGTCAGCGCCTTCTTCTCCCCCTCCTTTCTTCCTCCCCGGCGCAACGGCCCCCGATATCCCCGGCGAGCTCCTTCCCCTGGGCCCGCACGCCGAGGCCTCGATTCCCCATCCTTAAGTGGCCCCGCAGACCCTCCCCGCATCCCCTGCCTTACATCGCCGCCACCCAAAACCCTAGTGCCGCCGTTCCCTCGCTCCGCCGCGCCAACCCCCTCGGCCTCACCGTGGTCCGGGCGCTCCGCCGTGCCTCAGACCGCCACGACCTCCGCGCCCGGTTCCCCTCGCCATCCCGAAGCTCCCCGAGCCTGGCCATTGGATCCGACGCCTTCGTATCGACGGGAATTCATCACGAAGCCGCCGCCGGTGAGCCGCTCCGCCATTCCAATTCATCGTCGACGGCGTTCGTGGGTCCCCCTTAACCCCTTGAGCAGCTCCACAGGAGTCCCCGGAGCCGATCTACACCAGCCAAGGACCCCGGAGACCCCCAGCATCACTTCCTCCGCGAGAGCCCGATCCCTCCACCGTCGGTCGTCGTCGTCTTCCTCCCTCCGTCGCAGCCCCGGCCTCCACAGCCCCTCGGTGAGCCGCACTCCCTCGCCCTGGTCCTTTTGCACTGGATGTCGTGGCCCTTAGCCACCCGTAGGCTCGGGAACGCGCACGCTTCGGCGAGCTCTACTGACCCGAGCCGCCCATGCCATGGCGCGAGCTGTAGCAACCCCCGCAGACTTGTGCCAACCGCCCAGATGGATTACCCGCGCCGCTAGCATCCTCTAGGGCTTGATCTCGCCCAAAACCGAACCTGGAGCACCGAGATCGGCCAGCTCCGGTGAAGCGCCGCCGCGGGAGCTGAGCTCCGGCGACCCAGCGCCGCCCTCTCCGCGCCCAAACGCCGCGAGCCGTCCGATCTGCATCCTACGCTCGCGATTAGATCAGGGCCTCGTTGAATCGTGACCCTTAGATCCAGATCTAGCGGATCAAAACCAACGATACCGGTTCGGGCACGGGATAGATCTGAATCGTCCGATCCCAGGTGAGTGATCCAGATTCGAGGCGGTTAAGTATAGATCCGAACCTTTGGATCAAGATCGAACGGCTGTTAGGCGCGCGTACCCCTTCGCGTAATAGATTTAATCCGAACCGTTAGATGGCGATCCAAGGGCCCAGAGCAGAAGATACTGGTTCAGCCTGTTAGTTTTGCTAAAGAGTCCCTGGCTTTTCCTAGAATCAACCCGCGGTCCACTTCAGTTCAATAATAATTGCGGTTTAGCCCTGTTTCTTGCACGGACCCCCCTGAGCTTTCCAGTTTTTGAACCCGCCATCCAATCCCCGGGTTTTCACGTGCTAGCCCCTGTGTCTACCCTTTATTTGCGTTTAGGTCCCTGGTTTTTGTCCAGAACCCCCCCTGTAGTCCAGTTTTTCTCGCAGATAGGTCCCTGGAGCTTGTTTTAAGCGTAGTTTTCACGTCTTAGCTCCGTTTTAGGTGTTCTTTATGTCCGCGCGATCGTTGTAACGCGTAGAATAGTTTCAGAATAGTTTTGTGTGCTGTTTCTATGTAATGTTGTACTGTTTCTTATAGTTTTCTATTGTTGTGCATGTGTGTATGACTGGACCATGCTTGATGATCGTGAGTAGACGCAGAGCCTTTGGACGAGTACCAGGAGCCACCATCTTCTGAAGCTTTCGAGCAGCAGCAGGAGAACTTTGAGGAAGGCAAGTATAACATGAACATCCTATCACTTTCAATACAATTTCATACTGCATTTTAATTCTGTATGCTTATAAGGACTTTCCTAGCCACTTTATATCCTTTATATATATCCTTTGGGTTGCATTTTGGTTAGTTGTGCTAGGTTGCTGTGCTATAACACTCTTGGTCCTTTTTTAATTAATTTGATTAATGGTCTTATGCAACCTAATCCTGAGAGTGGCCCTCTGTGCTGTGTGCTTGAGCGGCTCACGTCTCCGTAAAAGATGTTTTGTTAGAAACTTGGTTTAGGGGGGCCAGCACGGTGCTTAGTGCTTGGTTGGCCACTCTCCATAAGGACCGGTTCATAGAGCGACAACCTGGGACAACCGCGCAACCACAAGACTGGAATGGGACGGTCTTGACTTACTAATTAGGTCATTTTGGTTTGGGAGTAACTTACCTGCATGGGCAAGAGGGGTGGTAAGCTTCAATGGTCCCTGCTCCTCCGGCTTGGTCTGTGCTGTGTGTCTTGTACCCCCGGAGGTGGGCCCCATCGTTGCTGATCCAGAATCCTTAGCGGTTACGCCTTACCAACGTGATCCTTTGTAACGGTCTCGTAGTGTGCTTGCTAGCCATCTCACCTAAGGAAGTGTGATGAACAACTAGCGTAGCTCACGACTTGTGGGTAAAGTTGTGCAACCTCTCGAGAGTGTAAAACTGATATATCAGCTGTGCTCACAGTCATGAGCGGCCCAGATCCTCCGTCTGATTAGTGGGGTTATCAACCTTTGGTTAGGGAGATTCCCCCAGGTGGTTTTGGTTTGGATGGTTCTCAGTAGTTCTTAATTAATATTGATTAATTTCTTATGCAATTTGGGTTTATGGTAATTCATCCACTTGTAGTAAATAGCTTTAATAAAATTTTGCTAAGACTAAAAGCTAATGCAGTTGAGTCAGCCAGCCTAGAGCCTCATAGTTTGTGTTATACTTGTTGAGTACTAGTTTGTACTCACACTTGCCTCTCTACTCCTCTGTTCTATTTCGGATATCTTCGACTGCTGCTCAGTGCCCGGCAACGTGGAGGACTACGTCAGCGGCTTCGACGACTTCTAGGCGTTTGTCTCCCAGTCGATGTCCCTGTGGCGCCCAGCTCTTCATGTATTTCATGTTATGCTTCCGCACTCTTGAACCGATTCTTGATTCGGTTGTAATAAAATAATTCATTTATGATTTATATTAATGTTATTCGTGATATGTGTTGTGATATCTTGATGATTCTGTTGTATATATGCGTGACTTGATCCTGGCGCATATATGATTGCTCGATTTATGCTCTTTATAAATCGGGTGTGACAGGATTGGTATCAGAGCCATATCGACTGTAGGATGAAGCCTAGATAGATCTGGACGAGTATAGGACTTCTCTTCCCTTGCCTTGCCTCCGCAAATATTCTAAAATCATTTTTCTGCTTTTATTCCTTGAGTCTTAAGCCCTTGATTTGCTATCTCTCTCTTGTCTTTTCTGATAAACAGCTTGAGTTTTCCGTAGACGTTGGCCTGAGTCGTCTAATCTTGTAATCTATAAGTTTAGGCTATCCTTATGAAACTACGCTAGAACAAGTGTGTTGGTCGAGTAGTGTGAAAAACTCGACTAAGTTGTGAATATTGAATGTTTGTTATTGTGCAAATGTTTGATTTGGATTTTTGGATTGATTGCATAGTCTAGTAGTTAAACTTGCTCATGCAAATCGACCCTAACACAACTTGAACTAAATAATAAAATTGAGTTAGAACGTTGGGGGTAAAACCTATATTCCTTTTCTCTCTGTCATATCCTTCTGAAGTTTCATTTCCGCAGCTGCACAATATCTCGTTCTCATAAAATTTCGTTTGTTGCAATCAGATGGTGAACACCAGGCGCACCGGTTCCGGTTCTGACCAGTAGGAGCAGAACAACCAGAGTACTGGTCAGCTGTTGCGGATGCCGCCACCACTGACCCCGGAGTAGTTCTTCCAGCTCCAGATGCAGATGATGGCGACCCTGAACAACACCGTTCAGGCTCTGCAGCAGATCCACGCTCAGCCACCGCCTCCTCCGCCGCCTCAGCCCCGTGACAGGCGTGCGGATTTCCTGAGAGGTCATCCCCCGACCTTCTCTCACGCCACGGACCCACTCCAGGCAGATGACTGGCTTGGTTCGGTGGAGCGCCAGTTGGTTGTTGCGCAGTGCGACGACCGGGAGCAGGTTCTGTACGCAGCAGGGCAGCTGCGAGGCTCCGCTCTTGACTGGTGGGAGTCCTACCCGGCTCAGGACCGCGACTCTCCCACCTGGGTCCAGTTTCGTGAGCGCTTCAGGAGCCGCCACATTCCTGAGGGGATTATGAAGATGAAGCAGAAGGAGTTCTGTGCCCTTAAGCAGGTAAACTAAATGGAATTCCCTGCAATTTCTTTTGAGCTTCGATCTATCCTTGATCTCTTTCGTAAGCCTGACACATTGAGCGATTTCTATCCTTGTTATCTGTGTTCGTTCTTTCAGGGATCGATGATGGTGACGGAGTACCGTGACCGTTTCCTTCAGCTGGCTCGTTATGCCCCTGCTGACGTCGCCCGTGATAGCGACAAGCAGGAGTATTTCAAGGAGGGACTGGATGATTACATCCAGTATGCGCTGCTGAACCACCGCTTCGACAGTTTCAACCAGCTGGTTGACGCTGCCCTCAACACCGAGCGCAAGCGCCGAGAGATTGAGGATAAGAAGAGGAAGATAGCTCCATCCTCTTCGGGCAGCCACACTCGCCCCCGCTATCAGCATTCATAGCAGCAGCAGCAGAGGCCGCCCCAGCAGTACCAGCAGCGGCAGCAGTTTCCTCCCCGTCCCAGCAGCAGGCAGGACAGGGTCAGAGGCTTCCAGCGCCTCCGGCTCCACCAGCTCCGAGGCAGGGAGTGCCCACTCCTCCTGCCGGGCAGCAGGCTCCAGCACTCCCACGGGTGTGCTTTCACTGTGGTGAGCCGGGACACTACGCCAACGTCTGTCCTCGGAAGGCGCAGTCGGGACAGCAGGGGCGTGCAGCACCGCCCAAGGCGCCAGCTCAGGGCAGGGTGAACCACATGACGGCCGAGTCAGCGGCCGAGGCTCCCAACGTGGTGGTTGGTATGTTTATGGTCAACAACCATCCTGCTATAGTGCTTTTTGATACTGGTGCTATGCATTCTTTCATCACTCAGTCTTTTGTCGAGCATCATGGTATTCCTACTAGCACATTAAAGAGGTGCATGTTAGTATCATCACCGGGAGGGCAGTTGAGGTCTCATGTCTTCTGTCCCAGAGTCAGCGTGGCCATAAGGGGGGTAGAGTTCAGTGCAAATCTGATGGTGCTAGACACCAAGGGTATTGATGTGATCTTAGGGTTGGAGACTCTTGCTAAGTGGGGAGTCCGGATAGATTGTGCTCAAAGGACTGTTCTTCTATCAGCACCGGATGGTCAGGAGGTCACTGTGGGTGCCACAGAGCCTTCTGGATTTCCTCATCAGATGGAGGCTAGACCCACGGATGGTACTCACGTGGTGTCTGAATTCCCGGATGTCTTTCCGGATGATTTACCAGGTATGCCGCCTGATCGCGACATTGAGTTGTCTATTGATCTCTTGCCTGGCACAGCTCCTATTGCTAAGAGACCCTATCGTATGGCACCCGTTGAACATGAGGAAGTTAAGAAGACTGTCGACGAGTTGCTAGCCAAGGGCTATATCCGTCGTAGTTTCTCTCCTTGGGCTTTTCCTGTATTGCTTGTAGAGAAGAAGGATGGCGCGAAGAGAATGTGCGTCGATTATCGGGATCTGAATGCAGTCACCATCAAGAACAAGCATCCATTGCCGCGTATTGAGGATCTCTTCAATCAGCT
>NW_020356345.1:0-55260 GCF_002211085.1 Panicum hallii
GTATAGGTCAGATCTGGTTCGATTTCGATAGTTGAGAATCGATGATCTCGGTGGGGATCTTAATACACTTTCTGAGCTGGGATACATGAAAGATGTTATGAATGGCTGCTAATTGAGGTGGAAGTTGGAGACGGTAAGCTACAGGTCCACAGATTTCAAGGATTTCAAAGGGTCCGATGTATCGAGGAGCAAGTTTCCCTTTTACACCGAATCTTTGAACACCTCGGATAGGAGATACTCGAAGATATACGAAGTCTCCGACGTAAAACTGTAATGGTCTTCTTCGTATATCTGCGTAGCTTTTCTGTCGAGATTGGGCGGCCTTTAGATTGTCCTAGATAAGCTTGACTTTATCCTCTGCTTCTACAACTAGATCGGGTCCAAAAATTTTGCGCTCGCCGGTTTGTGACCAACTCAAAGGAGTTCGGCATCGGCGACCGTATAATGCTTCAAAGGGAGCCATTTTAATACTTGTCTGATAGCTATTGTTGTAAGAGAATTCTGCTAGTGACAAGTACTTATCCCAATTTTTGTCGAATTGGAGTACACAAGCTCTGAGCATATCTCCAGGATTTGGTTTATTCGCTCAGTTTGCCCATCCGTCTGAGGATGATAGGCGGAGCTTCGAATTAATTTAGTCCCAAGAGCCTCATGAAGTTGCTCCCAGAACCTAGCAACAAATTGTGCTCCACGATCTGAAATGATCGTTTTAGGTACTCCATGGAGTCGAATAATCTGATCCAGATAAATCTCAGCATACCTTTTGGCATTGTATGTGGTATGCACGGGAAGAAAATGTGCCGTCTTGGTTAATCGATTAACGATTACCCAAATAGAGTCATGCCTCCGAGAAGTTTGGGTAGGCCAACAATAAAGTCCATACTGATATCCTCCCACTTCCACGAGGGAATGGGTAGAGGTTGAAGAATACAGCAGTCTTCAAATGACTGGCTTTGACTCTTTGGCAGATATCACATTCCGACACATATTTGGCTATTTCTCGTCTCATACGAGTCCACCAAAAGTTCTGTTTCAGATCCTGATACATTTTTGTACTGCCAGGGTGGATAGAGAATTTAGATAGATGGGCTTCATCCATTATTTGCTTCCGGAGTTTATGGTTCTTCGGTACAACAATACGTTCGTTGAACCATAAAACTCTTCAGGATCTACTCGGAAGCATTTATACTTCCCTTCACCTTGGGTTATCTTTTGTTTAATGATTCTGACCCCTTCATTACGCTGCTGTGCTAGAACAATGCTATGTCTGAGTGTGGCTTAACCGAAAGATAGTTTAAGTCACCTTGGGAAACGATCTCTAGATTGAGTTTATTCATTTCCCAGCAGAGAATTTCGTCGAATGCTTCAATGGATAGGCAAGAACAATGTGCTTTGCGACTAAGAGCATCTGCAACGACATTGGCCTTGCCTGGATGATAATGTACTTCCACGTCATAATCCTTGATAAGTTCTAGCCAGCGCCCTTTGCCTCATATTTAGATCTGCCTGGGTGAAAATATATTTGAGGCTTTTATGATCAGTGTAGATATGACATTTCGTACCCATCAGATGGTGTCTCCAGATCTTTAGGGCATGAATAACAGCTGCGAGTTCGAGATCATGGGTGGGATAATTTCGTTCATGAACCCTAAGTGCTCGTGATGCATATGCAATTACTCGGTTGTCTTGCATAAGTACACAACCAAGTCCAGTTCCCGACGCGTCACAGTAGATGTCAAAAGGTTTTGAGACATCTGGTTGAGCTAAGACTGGAGCTGTCGTAAGATGATTTCTAAGAATATGAAATGCATCTTCGCATTTTTGATCTCAGGAGAAATTCACACCTTTCTTTAGTAGTTCGGTCATAGGTTTGGCTATTCTGGAAAAGTCAGGAATAAAACGGCGATAATAGCCAGCTAGACCGAGAAAACTACGAATTTGATGGACGGAGGTTGGGGGTTTCCAATCCATCACTTCTTGTACCTTACTGGGATTGACAGATATTCCGTCACCAGAGATGGTATGGCCCAGAAATTTGACTGTATTAGCCAAAACTCACATTTAGAGAATTTGGCATATAGGTGGTGATTTCTTAATCGCTGAAGGATGACATGGAGATGTTTAGCATGATCTTCTGGAGTTTTAGAGTAGATCAAGATGTCATCAATGAAGACCACGACAAATTTGTCGAGTTCTTGCATGAAAACAGAATTCATGAGATACATGAAATAGGCTGGGGCATTAGTAAGACCAAACGACATGACAAGATACTCGTATAGACCATACCGAGTGGAGAAAGCTGTTTTTGGAACATCACTGGGCCGAATCTTAATTTGGTGGTAACCGGAACGAAGATCTATTTTAGAAAATACCTTAGCTCCGGCTAACTGATCAAAGAGGATATCAATGCGGGGTAGAGGGTACTTGTTTTTGATAGTCACCGCATTGAGAGGACGATAATCAACACACAGCCTTAAGCTATTATCTTTCTTTTTCACAAATAAGGCCGGACAACCCCATGGTGATGCACTAGGACGGATGAAGCCTTTATCTAAAAGATCTTGGAGTTGGATTTTTAACTCGGCCAACTCATTAGGAGGCATACGATAAGATCTCTTGGAAATAGGGGCTGTACCAGGTTGGAGTTCTATAATGAATTCAATATCTCGGTCTGGGGGCATTCCCGGTAAATCATCTGGAAAAACATCCGGATATTCACAAACGACTGGAATATCCTCCAGTTTGACCTTAGATGCAGTATAGGTACAAGAATTAAAAGATTTTGGTTGCGGGAGATAAAGAATAGTAGATTCATTTTCTGGCACATTTATCTCCACAGTTCGAGAAGGGATATCTAAGAATACATGATGCTGGGTCATCCAGTTCATACCCAAAAGAACATCCATCCCCTTCAGGTCTAGCACTAGCAGATCGGTTTTGATTAGATGACCACCCAACTGAATGGGTACCATTCTACAGATTTGATTGGACACAATCTTACCACCAGGAGTTATAATCCTATAAGCTTCATTTGTACTACAGATATTTAAGTCCATTCTAATCCCACAATCCATACTGATAAAACTATGGGTGGCACCAGTATCAAAAAGAACAATAACGGGATAATGATTAATAGAAAATGTACCCGTCATTATCGGTGCCCCTTCAGGAAGTTCGGAGAGCGTAGTGAGATTCACCCTCCCTTGTCGAACCTGCACCACTTGTCTCTTACCCTTGCCTTTGTAGTTTGGATTAGATGTTTGCCCTTGGAATGATTTCCTAGGTTGAGGGCAATCCTTAATGAAATGGGACGGGCTTCCGCAATTGAAACAACGATTATTGTTGTTTCCTGGAGTAGCTGGCGGAAAGCTCGGCCGCAGACCTTGTTGAGGTTGTTGCTGATTTTGTGGCAGGGGTGGTCGATTGAATTGTGCTTGCTGGGGAGGTCGGGCTACCCATCTGCCTGATATATTGCCTCGAGGCGGAGCTCGAGGGGCATTACTCGGGACTAGCCGATACCGAGGCGACTGTGGAGTTGCAGGTCCTGTGGGTGCTTTCCGTTTCTTTTCCGCCCTGTGGGCGGCAATACAATCTTCTTGAGTTATGGCCATGTTGACCAACTCATTGAAATCATTGGCCTTTACTAAATTCAGCCATTCCTTGAGCTTGGTGTTTAGGCCTCGACGAAAACGATCACATTTGCGGGCATCTGTGTCCGCGTGTGATCCCGCATACTGGCTCAGGTGATTGAAAACCTGTGCATATTGTGTAACTGTGCGGGTACCTTGGGTCAGATTTAAAAATTCATTGAGCTTTCGCTCAATGAGTCCAGCTGGTATGTGATGGGCCCGAAAAGCAGTCCGAAATTCATCCCAAATGATCACGTGTTCGGCGGGTTGCATTGCATGAAACTGGTCCCACCAAAGACGTGCATGGCCTCGGAGTTGCTGGGCGGCGAAGAGCACTTTGTTCTCCTCTGAACATGGAGCTGATAATAAGGCGAACTTGGACTCGATAGTCCGCAACCAAGCATCCGCATCTAAAGGTTCCTCGGCTTTGTGGAATAAAGGAGGTTGGGTGCTGAGGAAGTCCTGATAGTTGGCCGACAGAGGTTCACCTCGGCCTCGAGGTTGCTGCTGGAAATGGCCCATCTGAGCTTGCACAAGTTGATTTAGAAGCTCAGTTTGCCGGGCCATAACCTCGGCCAAATTTGGAGGTGGCGGTGGTGGTTGCTAAGAACTACCAGGCTGTCCTGCCCGGAATCCTTCCGGGGTTCCTCGAGTAGCTCCAACCATCTGAAATAAAGAAGATATCCATTATCAACCATAATCTTGCTCCAATTTCAGATAAGATACAATTTATCCAGCTGAACTATAATACATATGCTCCATTCAGTCTACTCATAACAGGTACACAGGTGTTGAACAAGATAACCCAAACTCAGGATTTAGATTACTATAAAGATACTACTATCTTACATCAGCACACTCAAAAGGTTACAAACTTTTACCTAAGAGTACATGCCACATATACAACAAGTGGCTTTATAACTAGATATTCTACACATCACTTATATTACATCTTAAACATTTATTACATCTAAACTACCACTCCGTCAACCATGACTAAAAGTCATCAAAATTGCCCACTGATGACTGGCTTCCAGAGGAGGAGTGGTGGGGACTGACGACAGGATCCCCATGCTCAGAATCAAGTTCGGAGACCCCTTCAATTTCCTCGGGATCTTCCTCTTCCTCTTCAGCTTCAGGTGCTGCCGGTGCATCTGGAGGATTCGGAAGCTGCTGCAATTCCTCAATCTGGGCTTGAGCGTCATCCACCGCAAGAATTAGGTCTTGGACTTGTGTCTGCAGGAATTCGATAACCGTATTCCGCTGGGTGATTATATGATCGCTTTCATTAATCTGATCCTCCCTATGGTGGATGGTCTCGTTTTGAGTAGCGATTATTCCATTCTTCTCAAGTACCACTGCTTGAAGTTGATCGGCCTGAGTAAA
This sequence comes from Panicum hallii, assembly GCF_002211085.1. NCBI lineage: Eukaryota > Viridiplantae > Streptophyta > Magnoliopsida > Poales > Poaceae > Panicum > Panicum hallii. Next base: position 5,016 of record NW_020356345.1, read on the forward strand.
GTATCTGGCAGCGTCCCCGTGGAAACTTCGCGCAGCAGTAATCAGATGGCTTATCTCACGGCGTAGCAGCATGTGATAGTGGTATTGCACGCTCGTATAATGTCTCATTCCTTGCACTACTTCTTCGGGTGGACCTTCCAGCCTATGACTTTCAGGAATTATTCTGAGGTCTCGCTCCGCTTCACCAGGATCTGTTGTGGCAAACAAACCTATAGGTTGTCCTACAACTTCCTCGGGATGTTGACTACAAAAAGCATAAATGGCCTCTAGGGCCGCTGCTTCAATGGTGTCCATAATTCTGTAGCCCGTCGTACTGATCTCAATAGGCTGCCATTGTGAACGGAAAGGATGCTGAGGTATACCCATCCTGACATGGGCCCTATGTACTCCGTCTTCCACATGTTCAACACCGTCGTACTGAGGGGGTTCTGTGTAATAGAAAGCCTGCAAAGATTCCCATAGCAAGCGGGGAAAACCCTCCCAGTGAAGGGCATTAGTGTGGAGATGCCCTTCCGGATCCCAGAAAACATTAGAAGGTACTGCCATCTGCGACCAGGATGCAAATGGTAAAACTTGTTATCTTGTTAGGAGAATACAAGATAAACAGATCAAGATAACCAATTCTGTTAACAGCAAAGGCTGGAAATCAGATAGAAAACTAAGATCCCATATAAGATACCCAACTTAAAGCTATCCTTAGCTCTACATTAACCCATTCCAAATACACATAACATGTCCATCATATATGAAATTCTTTCATTGAGAAAAGATGCATGCACGCGCTACTCGTCCTCACAACCAAAACAACTGCCGAATATTTTCGGACTTACGTAGTTAATTCCGGTGGCATAATCATACGTCTCTCACTATATATAACTAGTCGATAAACCCTACGCATCCTAATAGCGTAAACGTGGTTAGTGTACCTGCAGAAAAATACACATATTTATATAAATCTCATGAACCTTTCATGGCAGCACGACATGAAAGCGTCCCCAATCATTACTGCTCACTATAGAAACAGCATTTGTACAATTACCGCCGTACAGACAACGTTAACATACGTTATCGAAACAACGTATTCACGGGGGGTACCGCAAAATGCGGGGGTATGAACAGCGATCGCCATACCCTGCGCCGAACCATATACTCCCAATATAATCAACCCAAGTTGGTATATTGGCAGCATCTCAAGTAGGCCACTGCTTGAGAAACAGCGTTCGGCTCGCATCACCGACGGGAAGGCCAAGCTCCCTCAGTTGGCTGAGGATCCTTACCTTCTTACCTCCGTACGTAGATGTCGTTACAGGAAGTAAAATTGAGTTTGTACAAGAATTTAAGTTTTGACAGAAAGTAGTGCTGCAAGTCAGATTTACATATATATACTCTTATTGCCACCTGATACTTTCCCATATAAACCCCTAGGGCTTTACGTTCTAATTACCAACCTTAACGGATCCAACGTACTTTGTAAATTCATTTGTTGGCAAACTTTTATCCAGAAAATACTTTTTAAGAGCTACTTTAGATGTAAGGATAAACCTACAGCTCTGATACCAGCTGTGGCAGAACCGGTCGAATTATTCCGGCTCAAGTGCGCTATTGACCGCCGTACCAACTGCAGTCAGCTTAACGCACTTCAAACGGAACAATCCTTTGGTCTGTCGGGTCTCCGCCCGATACAACCACGGTTCAGCAGGATCGAAGCAGGTTTACCTCGCACGAAGGCGAGTTCACATCACAGAATAGCTCATCAACTTTTAATTTACAACATATATATATACATTATTACAACCGAGTTTCAAAGATGAGTAAACTTATACATAACCAAGTTCAACTGACAAGCATAACAGCTTGTCCAACTCACAGCGGAAGAAAAAGTTTTACGCGGCTACAGACGTCGCGACGGCAAACACCATGCCTAGCCCAGGGCCTGGTGTCACTCCGGAGGGTCAGTGCCGGCCGGGGACGGGTCCCATTCCACGGACCAGCCAAACAGAACGGACGTTGGCCACCCAAGGTTGTCCGTGGGGTTCTCGTAGGATATACCTGAAATAGACAATGGCAAGGCTGAGTATTCTAATACTCAGCAAGGCTTACCCGGGATTGGGTATACTTTAGCCCATAGCTAGACTCATGAAGGAATTGTAAGGCTCTGGGTTTATTTTCAGCTGAAAAGCAACAAAGAGTATAACTACTTTCAGGTTTTAGCTTTCAGATTCTAGTTGCATATTTATTCTAGGTTAGCACCTACATTAAGCAAGCAAGGTAGTGATTATCATCCATCAGGGTTATCTCATCAACAATTACACTTTTTACTCAATGTGGCAGAAGGGATAAGCAATCTCAAGCTTCGTGAGAGGCGGACGATTCGAATCGAATTTAACCTTGCAAGGTAAACCTAACACACACGCTTGGAACATCCAATGATCGTTCCGAAGCAACCGTTTGCCTTTCTTTCCGACTCGTGGACAGGCCACCACAAGCGACTTGCAGGACCGTACGCACACCCTATGTGTGCAGGACATACGTCTGTAGCGCGACTACTAAACCCGTATTCCTGTCTGCCTTGCAGAACGTACTCCCACAGGTCGGTGCGTGTGAACATAACATAAAGATCGAGTGGTGGGAGGTATGTCCACTCACCGGGCCGATTGGTTACTAGGTTTACCGCTTACCATATTTCACGGCATGTGGCTAGTACTTTCAAAAACTTAGCCACCACTACCACATAGATCGACCTTATCAACTTTTAACGAAACAGACAGGGTAAACTTTCAGGTTATGATACAGACATGACCCTGTCCGTCATCCTTATAGTGACTGCAGAAATGTAAACATGCAACTCCTATATCGCGCGAGTGACAGGAAATCACTCGACTTCTACCGGTCCTATTAGCGGAGCATCTATCCGATAAGGACTCGGGAGCATTACATTGGATTCCTAAAATTTATGCATCTAGGGTTTCATCTCAATTCCTAGACCTAATGCAAGATACAATATAGATAGATATAGATTGCAGTGTAAATAAAGTAGGGGAACATGTCCGGGGCTTGCCTTCTGGAGTGGGGGTAGGGGCAGGAGAGTCAGAAATTTCCGAACTCGGGTTCGGAACTTCAGTTAGTCCTTCGACGACTTGTGCTGGATCTTCTGGAAAGCCTTGGTCTTGTCCTAGGACCAGTTCGTAGTCTCCGTCGTCGAGTGTCGTTGATTCTACATGAAATGCAATAAGTTAATAAGCTGAAATTTAAATTTGGAAATCCACATTGCAAATATTATAACTCACACAAACATACATAAAATAAAGAGGGTTTAGATTTGAAACACTATTTATAAAGAGATGGTAGAATTTATTGTACTACGAACTAAAACATTTACGTTAAATTTGAAATGAACCAAAATTTGAATTAAAAACTTTTAAATAAAAGATTATAGAATTTTGATTATAAAATATCGCATTAGAGACTAATAATGGTGTTAATTTAGAAGAGGTTATATAATAGGTTTATTTAATATTTCCAATTTGAGAGTTCAAATAAAAGAAGTTAAATTTAAATCAAGTTTAAGTTTGCAACTGAACACAAGGTTAGTTAGAGATCATAGAACATTCATACTACATTTTAGAAAAACAAAGGAACATGAAATAACAAGGTTGAATGTATCTTTACCCCTTAACTTTAGACTCGAAACACAGGTAGAAATATTTTATTTCAAACTAAACTCTATTAACAAAAGTCATAGAGTTTAAAATCTAGTTTCTAACAAAACTAGTTTTGCCATTTTAGGATTTTTCTGCGAATTGTTATGAATTTTACAAGACAGAAAAGACCCTCACATGAAATAACAAGTACTCCTTACAAACTAGTCCCTGCATTTTACAGTTAACCCCCTGAAAAGAAAACGCAGCAAGCAATCAAGTCCAGGGGCTTTGGCCGGCGGGGAGGAGGCACATGTCCGGCCAAATTCCGGCCGGGGATGTCGCCGGCGGTGAGGGGAAAAGAGAGGGGGAGCATGAGGGGACTTCGGGCTACCTAGTGGTGGTCTTGGAGGGGGTCAAGGCGGTCGGAGGAGGGCTGCCCGCGGAGAACAGGACCGGCGGCCGGAGGCGCACGGCGGCGGGGTAATTCTGGCGAACGAAGGAGGGAGAGGGCTGGCTGGGGAGGTTCTGTAAGGCTCGGGGAAGCTCACAGTGCGGTCAATTTGGGGAGGAAAGGAACGGAGGAGGGAATCCCACGGTAACCCGAGCTCACGGCGGCGACAATGGTGGAGCGGCAGGTTCTGTACGCGCGCGAGGTGCCCCGGGCGGTTCTTTTATAGTCAAACGGGGTGATGGCGGCCCACTGGTGCCGTAGGGCAGAAGTGAGGGGAGGGGATAAGGCTTGCTCGCGGGATTTGCGGCGGCGGCAGAAGCGGCGCCGGCGAGCAATGCAGGCCCGTGGCACACGGGCGGGGCGCCAGCAAGGGGGGGGTAGAGCGGTGGCCAAGCAGCAGGCAACGCGTGGATGGGGGAGGGCAGGGGAGATGGCCGGCGGTGAGCCAGGGCGGCTCATAACTCCGGCGACAGAGGAAACAGAGAAGGCAGAGCAGGGGGAACAGAGGCGCCTGAGGAAGAAGGGGATGAACTGATTTGTGGACTGATCTGTAATTTCAGAGAAAGGCAGGGGCCTTACTGTAAAGGGCTTGTAACTTTTAAACCAATGCTCAAATGAAGATGGTCCAAAAAGCAAAAGTGCATGGTTTTCCAAACTCTACAACTTCTCTTTAAGGTTCATCTACATTTGAGCAATAGTTTTGGAAATAAACTAGACTTAGTAATAATTTCACATTTTATGTAAATCCTTAAGTAAAATTGCTTTTGCACATACACCCTATGGTAATTTCACATATATTTTTGCAATTTAACCACAGATACTATTTTTTTGTAATATAACCCTTATACTTTTAAACTTTTCCCTCAACTCCATCCATTTTGCATAAAAGGACCTTTCGTTAATATTAATTGCATAAACATCCCTTCTTCCATAGCATTACATACATAAAATGCATTTTTGCTAAACTTTGAACATACAAGCTTACTTAAATTCTAAGGTATGACCTAGCTAATTACCTGAGTGTCACACAGGCTATTTTGGCCTTATTTTCCTTGATCTTCTCAAGTGACCAAAGCCTGAGCTCCGTAAGGTCATGAATATTGTCGTTCATCAGAACAGCATATTCTTCAGCTGTTAGGTCATTTTGGAACTCTATGCATCTCGAGCCAGCCGTAATCTCCCACGGTAATACAGCTTCCTGTTCAGACACCAAGTGGTAAGGAGAAGTTTTTATTGCTCCGTGGCATGAAATACAATATGCCCATAATGCCTCTAATAAGACTTCGTGCCAACGCCTAGGATGCCCATCAATCTTTCTCTTGATCAACTTGATAAGGCTCTGATTGGATGCTTCGGCTTGTCCATTCACTTGAGCATAATATGGAGATGACCTAATCCGCTTGATGCTCATGTTGTTAGCGAACTTTTTGAACTCCTCCGATATGAAGACCGATCCTCCATCTATCGTGATGGTCTAGGGAATCCCGAACTTGTGAATAACGTGCTCTTTAAAAAATTAATGACATCTTTAGATGCTATTGACTTCATAGGGACTGCCTCCACCCACTTGGTAAAATAGTCTGTGATGGCCAAAATAAACTGGGTGCCTTTGCTGGATAGAGGATTAATTTTGCTGATTATGTCCATGCCCCAGCCTCTGAACGACAATGGTTTGACGATTGGGTTCATCACTGATGCTGGTACCATCTGTATCTTCCCGAACCTCTGACATGCCTGACATCCTTTATAATATTTGAAGCAATCTTCAAGCATGGTGGGCCAATAATACCCCGATCGCCTAATCATCCACTTCATCTTATGAGCTGATTGGTGAGTCCCACAAGTGCCTTCGTGGACCTCGTGTAAGAGCCGATTGGATTCGGTCGGTCCCAAGCATTTGAGCAATAATCCTTCTAAAGTCCTGTAGAACATGTCATCCCCAATCAGGACATATCTCATGGCCTTGTAGCGTATCCTCTTCGGTGCCCCCGAGCCGAATCCTTCAAGTAATTGAAGATATTAGCTCTCCAATCTCCTTGATCTAGTAGGTGTACCTAGAGATCGGCTCTGTCTGCCATAACCTTGTATCCCGAACCCATCTGTGCTAGATTGTTGGCCTCTGAATTTTGTATCCTAGGTATCCAATAAAAATTTATGTACCTAAATTGGGCCATCAGCTCTTGACATTGTACCCATAATGGGAAGAGCAACTTGCTCTCACACCTATACTCCTCTGTGAGCTGAGAAATCACCAACTTTGAATCCCCAAAAATATCCACTGCTTCTGCTCTGGCCTCAAGAAGCAACTCCACACCCTTATGTACCGCTTCATATTCCGCTAGATTGTTGGTGCAAGCGGTAGGTAATATGATTGAAAAAAGAATATGTTGCCTTTCGAGGCGAAACAAGCAGGATACCTATGCCACATACATCTCCACGAGCCAATCCGTCGAAGTATATGGCCCATGCGCGTATGGAGAGTGCTGCTATGTCAGTATTAATCCTTTCTGCAATGAGATCTGCCACCGCCTGCCCTTTGACTGCCTTCGCGGGTTGGTATCGGATATCGAACTCTGACAATGCAAACATCCACTTTTCGAGTCGGCCTTTCAACACAGGAGCCGATAGCATGTGCTTGATAACATCCGATTTGCAGATGACGATCGTCTCGACTGATAGCAGGATATGACGAAGCTTTGTGCATGTAAAGAACAAACAAAGGCATAGCTTTTCAATGTCAGGATGTCTTGTCTCTGCATCTAGCATTCTTCTGCTGAGGTAGAACACAACCCTTTCTTTTCCATCATGCACTTGTATCACTACTAAAGCAATGGAAGTGTCACCTACTGACAAATATACGTAGAATGGCTTATCCTGTTGGGGTGGAACTAACATGGGTGATTTTGACAAATATTCCTTGATCTCATGAAACGCCCATTGCTACTCTATCCCCCAGCAAAATTCATCATTAGCTTTAATTTTCACCAACTCCATAAAAGGCTCAATCCGCCTAGAGAGATTGGAAATAAACCTCCTAACAAAATTGATTTTACCAAAGAGCTGCTGGAGCTCCCTCTTCGTAGTAGGTGGTACCATTGTTTTTATAGCTTCTTGACTCTTTAGGCCGATCTCGATTCCTCTTTCGTGAACCAAGAATCCTAGGAACTGACCGGCCGATACGCCAAAAACGCATTTCTTCGGATTCATCCTAAGCCCGAACCTTCTGGTTCGTTCCAGCATTCCACCACTTGCTGTAGGTCTCCCAAGTGTCCTTCAACCGATGCAGATTTCACCACGACGTCATCAATACATATTTTCACCAACTTGCCGATCAGATCATGAAAGATGTAGTTCATGGCACGCTGATACGTAGCACCGGCATTCTTCAACTCGAAAGTCATGACCACATACTCGAACAGGCCCACTGCTCCAGGCACTTTGAACGCGGTCTAGTTTATATCGTCCGGAGCCATGAAAATCTGGTTATAGCCGGCGTTGCCGTCCATGAAACTCAAAATCTTGTGACCAGCAGCTGCATTGATCAATGTTTCAGCGATAGGCATCAGTTATTCATCCTTCAGAGTGGCTCTATTGAGGTCTCTGAAGTCCACGCAGACTCGCCATCGGCCATCTTTCTTTTGCACAGGTACGACGTTTGAAATCCACTCGGCATACCTACACGGCCTGATGAATCCTGCTTCTAGCATCTTCTCCATCTCTTTCTTGACTTCCACCAGATCTTTTGGGTTGTTATATGAGTAATATATTAAATGAGTGTTGGATTGCAACTTTATCGTGAGTTAAGATAGTTTTATGTGCACACTTTGAATGTAATGTTGCATTGCACGTAGATACGACTACTTCCACAAACGGTACCTACAAGATCTCCCAGGAGTCTGCGGAGGATATTTCTGAAGACCAAGGGAACGTCACCAAGGGATTATCGGAAGCCCCAAACCAAAGTTCGGAAGATAATAATACTAACATCCCTGACTTCAGCCCCACCAGTAAAGGCAAGCCCCGGTGCATAACCCAGTATTTAAATTTTACTACAATTCGATACTTATATATTATATCTTGCATTAAGTCTACGAGTTGAAATGGAACCCTAGATGCATTGATCCTAGGAATCAATGTATTGCACCTGAGTCCATATCGGCTAGATGCTCTGCTAATAGGACCGGTAGAAGTCGGGTGATTTCCTGTCACTCGCGCGACATAGGAATTGAATGTTTACCTTTTCGCAATCACTGTAAGGATCATGGACGGGGTCATGTGCAGTAACATGACCTGGAAGTTTACCCCGTCTGTGTTGATAAAAGTTGATAAGGTCGCAGTGTGTGGTAGTGGTGGCTAAGCATTTGAAAGTACTAGCCACATGCTGCGAAATATGGTAAGCGGTAAGCCTAGTACCTGAATGGCCCGGCAAATGGACATGTCTCCACCACTCGATCTTTATTTTATGTTCACACGCGCCGACGTGTGGGAGTACGTTCTGCAAGGCAGACAGGAATATGGGATCATGTAGTCGCGCTACAGACGTATGTCCTGCACAATTGGTGTGCGTACGGTCCTGCAGTCGCTTGTGGTGGCCCTGATCCACAACCCGGAATATGAGGGAAACGGTTGCTTCGGAACGACCTTTGGGTGTTCCAAGCGTGTGTGTTAGGTTTACCTTGCAAGGTTGAAATTCGATTCAGGAACCGTCCGTTTCTCGCGGAGATTGAGACTGCTTATCCCTTTTGCCACATAGAGTAAGAAGTGCAACTAATGATGGAACAATCTTGATGGATGATAATCTCTACCTTGCTTGCTTAGTGTAGGTGCTAACCTAGAATGAATAATAAACTAGAATTTGGAAACTAAAATTTGAAAGTAGATCATACTCTTTGTTGCTTTTCAGCTAAAAATAAACCCAGAGCCTTTACAATGCCTTCATGAGTCTAGTTATGGGCTAAAGTATACCCAATCCCGGGTAAGCCTTGCTGAGTATTAGTATACTCAGCCTTGTTAGTTATATGTTTTTTAGGTAACATCTTTGAAGACCCTACTCTTCCCCTATCTTCGCCCTGTGCTCTTCCAGATGGTTGGTCCATGGAATGGAATCCGTCCCCGGCCAACACTGATGATACCGAGTGATGTCGTGCCCGGGCTTAGCATGACATCCGTCTTGACGACGTGTTGTAAATCATCGCGTATGTTTTCCGCTGCCAAAAACCATGACTTCAATAGTTTATAATAATTTTTCTAATTTGGAACTTCGTACTACTTTTGGAAACTCTTGTAACGTAATTCTCTGTGATGTAAAATATGATAGTGACTGTATCTCTGGACTCACCTTCGTGTGAGGTAACCTTATTTGATCCTGTATTGGTGGTTTATCGGGACCTACCCGACAGGCCAAGGGATTATACTGTTTGAAGTACGTTGGAGCCCTCTGGAGTGGACTCGCGTACTTGAGCCAGTATAATTCAGGTTGGTTCTGCCACATCTTCTGCCCGAGCCGCTCTTCGCCACCGCTCGCCGTTGCTACAACCCGATCAGCGCCACCTCCTGCTCCCTGCAGATCCCACGTGTCGATCCCTAGCCGACCGCCGCCTTACCTCCCCAGCTGCCGTCCTCAGCGCGAGCCACGCCAACCCACCGCTACCCGAGCTCCGCCGCGATCGCCACGCACGCCATCGATCCCTAACACTGCCTCTCGCCCGCTGTGTTCTTTTTAGCAACTTAAAGCATGTCTTGAGCCCCCACTGCATCCTCTCTTCTGTTCCTGCAGCCACAATTTCACCTACATTCCTTTCTCCCGACCCCGCCCCTCACCGGACTTCCGCCGCGCCTCCTGGCCACCGTCGTCACCCGCCTACACCACCCCCGGACCCCGATCTGGGAATGAGTGCTTTATTGTACCTTATGTTATATGCATGTGTTATAGTTGAAAAGTAATCATAGGATGTATGTCTCAACTGGAGATGTGTGATATTTAGTTAATCCCATCACACGAGTGCTCACATCCCTGCCATCAAGACTTTGTCCTTGTCTTGATTGCATTCTCCTTAAGGTCCTTTTTGTATAAGGATCCTTATTAGTCCGTGTGTATCTGCTGCTTAGCTTATACATCTATGCAGCTATGCTTCAGTGCTCAGCCGCTAAGCATCCGTTTCCTTTGAGTCTGTGATGTTTCTGTGTAACAGCTGTCAGCCGATGCTTTTCTTTTGATATGCTTCTACCATCGGCTGATTAGCCGATACAGTTGTTACCTTTCTAATCTCAGCTACTGCCGATACAATTCTTTTGTTCTGTCCTAGGTCGGCTGCACATTGTCGATGTATCGAAGATGCACACACGATCTTATAGTTCTTGCTATCAGCCGATCCAAGCCAATTCTAGTTGTTTTCCATATCGGTCAAATATGGCCGATTAATCCTTAGTTTTCCCATCCTATTCCACACCCTTCTATCAGCCGATTTATCAGCTAGGAAATCGGCTATATATCTATCGGTCACATACCCTCAACCACACTCCAATCGGCTGTACGTCACTCAATAGTTGTGCTGACGTAATCAAGCCAATACAACCACACCTAGTTACCTAGGATAACACTTAAGCACATCTCAATTAAGACACAGCTGCTTTAGGAATCACCCCTCTGCTAAAGTAATCGATACTTTCATCGATCAATTAGGAAACCCTATCAATCGGCTATGCAGGCCAAAGTACACAACCCTATATCAGTAAGATAGTACAGTAGACACGCCTCTGTTAGGCATGACCAAAGCACATCAAGTGGCTAAACCTGATACACCCTCATCGGTTAAGGCCAAGACCAATACACCAACCAATTAGATAGACCAAAGACATGCTGATAATCCAATCGGTAAGATCCTTCCTTGAAATACTGTACCTTCAACGTTCCTCTCCATATCAGCCGATTTGACCTCAGGTGAACCCAAATCGGCTAATCTTTTCTACTCAAATATAGAAACTACTCATGCCGATTTCCCTTCCAAACAGAAATCAGCAGATTTCCTAATACTATGTAGATGGCTCCCTCCTTTACCGATTCTATCGGCTAAAACCCTGTTGTTTTCCAATCGGCTTTGTTGTAATCTTCAACAAATAGCCGATCTTAATTAGTTGTCCACCTAAAGCTCTATCTAAGTTTAGCTTCAGATCTTTTTGAGTTGTTACGTGAGTAGTATGTTGAATGAGTGTTGGATTGCAACTTTATTGTGAAGTAAGATAGTTTTATGTGCACACTTTGAATGTAATGTTGCATTGCATGTAGATACGACTACTTCCGCAACGGTACCCGCGAGGTCTCCCAGGAGTCTGCAGAGGATGTTTCTGAAGACCAAGTGAATGTCACCAAGGGATTATCGGAAGCCCCGAACCAAAGTTTGGAAGATAATAATACTAACATCCCTGACTTCAGCCCCACCAATAAAGGCAAGCCCCGGACATATCCCACTACTTTATTTACACTACAATCTATGTCTATTTATATTATATATCTTGCATTACGTCTAGGAGTTGAAATGAAACCCTAGTTGCACGATATCTTAGGAATCCAATGTATTGAACCCGAGTCCTCATCGCTTAGATGCTCTACTAAATAGGACCGGTAAAAGTCGAGTGATTTCCTGTCACTCGCGCGATATAGAAGTTGCTTGTTTACAATTCCGCAACCATTATAAGGATGATGGACAGGGTCATGTGCTGTATCATGACCTGAAGATTACACTGTCTGTTTTGATAAAAGTTTTCAGGTTGAAATATGTGGTAGTGGTGGCTAAGCGTTTGAAAGTACTAGCCACATGCCACGAAATATGGTAAGCGGTAAGCCTAGTACCCGAATGGCCTGGCAAATGGACATGTCTCCACCACTTGACTTTTGTTTTATGTTTACACGCACTGACGTGTGGAAGTGCGTTCTGCATGGCAGACAGGAATACGGGTTTTGTAGTCGCACTACAGACGTATGTCCTGCATAATTGGTGTGCGTACGGTCCTGCAGTCGCTTGTGGTGGCCCTAATCCATAATCCCGAATATGAGGGAAACGGTTGCTCGGGACGATCTTTGGATGTTCCAAGCGTGTGAGTTAGGTCTACCTTGCAAGGTTAAATTCGATTCAGAATCGTCCGCCTCTCACCAGGATTGAGACTGCTTATCCCTTTTGCCACATCGAGTAAAAAGTGTAATTGTTGATGGAATAATCTTGATGGATGATAATCTATATCTTGCTTGTTTAGTACAGGTGCTTATCTAGAATGGCTAATCAAGCTAGAATCTGAAAGCTAAAACTTGAAAGTAGGTTATACTCTTTGTTGCTTTTCAGCTGAAAATAAACCCAGAACCCTTGAAATGCCTTCATGAGTCTAGTTATGGGCTAAAGTATACCCAAACTCGGGTCAGCCTTGCTGAGTATTAGTATACCTAGTCTTGCTAGTTATATGTTTTTCAGGTAAAGTCTTTGAAGACCCTACTCTTCCCCTGTCTTGGCCCTGTGCTCTTCTAGATGGTTGATCCGTGGAATGGGATCTGTCCCCGGCCAACGCTGATGATACCGAGTGATGTCGTGCCCGGGCTTAGCATGACGTCCGTCTTGGCGACATATTGTAAAACATCGCGTATGTTTTCCGCTGCCAAAAACCATAACTTTAACAGTTGGTAATAATTTCTCTAAGTTTGAAATTTCGTACTACTTTTAGAAACTCTTGTAATGTAATTCCCTGTGATGTAAAATATGATGATGACTGTATCTCTGGACTCAGCTTCATGTGAGGTAACCTTATTTGATCATGTGTTCGGTGGTTTATCGGGACATTACCCAACAGGCCAAGGGATTATACCGTTTGAAGCACGTTGGAGCCCTCAGGAATGGACTCATGTACTTGAGCCGGTATAATTCAGGTTGGTTCTATCACACTGCAGATCCCACGCGTCGCTCCCTGGCCGACCGCCGCCTTACCTCCCCCGCTGCCATCCTTCGCGCGCGCCACGCCAACCCGCCGCTACCCGAGCTCCGCCGCGGTCGCCATGCACGCTGTCGATCCCTAACACTGCCTCTCGCCCACTGTGTTCTCTTTAGCAACTTAAAGCACGTCTTGAGCCCCCACTGCATCCTCTCTTCTATTCCTGCAACCACAATTTCACCGACATTCCTTTCTCTCGACCCCGCCCCTCACCGGACTTCCGCCACGCCTCCTGGCCACCGTCGTCAGCCGCCTACACCACCCCCGGACCCCGATCCAGTGCTCCTAGAGGACCACCGTGACTCCCTATAGCTCATCGACCCACCCAATTCTGTTTTCTCGCACCCGAGTGTTGTTCCCCACAGCGCCGGTGAGCTCCCAGCTCCGCCGCCGCTCGGCCTCCTGTCGACCCGCCGATCCACCAGCTCCTAGCCCCGGCCGAGTACCCCGTTGGCACCACGTCATCGCGTAGAAGCTTCTCGACTACTTCCCCACCACCCTCCGGCATCCCAGCTCACAGAACGCCGTGCCACCATCGCCGCTGGTAAGAACCCGAGCCGCCCCACCATCGACCACCACCTTCTGACCCGTCTCCGACCAAATTGGGCACGGGGAAAGCATCCCCGCACTCCCGCGAAGCTCATGCGCGCCCTATCTGCCCACGTTCACCGGCCCCTCGCTGGGAACGATGACGCGCCGCCACAGCCACCGCCATCTCTCATCGCCGGCCTTGCTCCACCGTTGCTTGTTGAGCACATCACCCACCATCATGACCAGTAGCTCCTGAAGGCCACGTAGCACCTATTCTTCCCCGCCCAAACTCTCATCGCCGGCGAGAACACGCCGATTAGACACCACGGCTGTCGTCTTCCCCTGGCAAGGACCCAATTGTAATCTAGGTTTATGTATTAGGGTCCCATATGCAAGAAACCAGGGGCCTCTCTGCGAAACTCTTTTATTATTTCATGTGTGCAAAGCAGCTAACTTGTAAAATTCGTAGAAAATTGTAGAAAAATCCAAAAATTACCAAACAGGTTTTGTTAGAAACTAGAATTCAAGATCTACAACTTTTGTTAAGGAAGTCTGGTTTGAAACTGAATACTTTTGAATCTATTTTAAACCTAAGTAAAAGAGGTATTTTATGCATAACTCTTGCATACAAGCTTAGCTTCTTATGATCTTTGGTAGGTAACTTCTTTAGGTCATGGGTAAGCCAGTATAAAATTTTCATGCTTAGCATAGCTTTGTAGTTTAAGTTTCTTTAACCTTTTACAAATCAAACTAGAAAAAGTTTAAATTTATGTAAACATCTTCCTAAGGCTCTTTTGTCTAGATCTTTTTACCATAGCCTAATATATTGATAATTAGTTCATAATTAAATTTTCAAGAGTATATAATTTTGATTGCTTGGGATTTTAATTTAAACTTAAGGTTTGAATTCAAATTCAAATGTTTTAGTTTCTGTTTGCAGAAAATTATGAAAAATTCACCATAAGCTTATTTATTGAAAATATACTTATCCACAAAAATTCAAGGTCAGAATCTTTATAGTTTTCAAAATAAAAATCAAACTGGTCGAATTACTTCAAAGTAATTCCATTAAAATGACATAACCTAAGTATAGATGGTAGTTTGGAACCCCACCTCCCTTGTTACATGAGTTTATGTTTGTTAATTTATTGGATTGCAACTTTATCATGAAGTGAAATCTTTAACTCAAGGACCATCTTACTTAAATCCTTGCATATCATGTAGAGTCAACGACGCTCGACGACGGAGACTACGAGCTAGTCCTGGAAGAAGACCAAGTGTTTTCTGAAAACCCGATAAACGTCGCCGAGACTCTAACTAAAACTCCGAACCAAAGTTCAGAAATCTTTGACACTCCTGCCCCCAACCCCACTCAAGAAGGCAAGCCCGATGCATAACCCAGTATTTCAATTTATTATAATTATGTTTAGATGTTACGTATCTTGCATTACGTCTAGGAGTTGAAATGAAACCCTAGATGCATTAATCCTAGGAATCCAATGTATTGTATCCAAGTCCTTATCGCATAGATGCTCTGCTAATAGGACCGGCAGAAGTCGAGTGATTTCCTGTCACTCGCGCGATATAAGAGTTGAATGTTTACTATCTTGCAATCACTATAAGGATGATGGACGGGGTCATGTACAGTATCATGACTCAGAAGGTTACCCCGTCTGTGTTGATAAATATTGTTAAGGTCGAAGTGTGTGGTAGTGGTGGCTAAACGTTTGGAAGTACTAGCCACATGCTGCGAAATATGGTAAAGCTGTAAGCCTAGTAACCAATCGGCCCGAGGAGTGAACATACCTCCCACCACTCGTAATTTGGTTTTTCTCACGCACCAACGTGCGGGAGTACGTTCTGCACAGCGGACAGGAGTACGGTCGTGTAGTGGCGCTACAGACGTATGTCCTGCACAATTGGTGTGCGTACGGTCCTACAGTCGCTTGTGGTGGCCCTGTTCCACGAGTCGGAATGAAAGGCAAACGGTTGCTTTGGAACTATCATTGGATGTTCCAAGCGTGTGTGTTAGGTTTGCCTTGCAAGGTTATGGAATTCGATTCAGAATCATCGGTTTCTCGCGGAAATTGAGACTGCTTATTCCTTCTGCCACATAGAGTAAAAAGTGTAACTATTGATGGAATAATCTTGATGAATGTTAATTTCTACCTTGCTTTCCTAGTGTAGGTGCTTACCTAGAATGGCTAATCAAGTAGAATTTGAAAGCTAAAATTTGAAAGTAGATCATACTCTTTGTTGCTTTTCAGCTGAAATTAAACCCAGAACCTTTTCAATGCCTTCATGAGTCTAGTTACCTGGCTAAGTATACCATGAAGTGGGTAAGTCTTGCTGAGTATTAGTATACTCAGTCTTGCTAGTCCATCTTTCAGGAATGACCTTCGAGAACCCCACGGATGGCCCTGCATGGCCAACTTCTGTTCCGTTTGGCTGGTCCGTGGAGTGGGATCCGTCCTCGGCTGGCAGTGACCCTCCTGACTGACACCAAGCTTTGGGCTGAGTATGGTGTCAACCTTCGCGACGTGCGTAGTCGCGTGTTTATTTTTCTTTCCGCTATAAACTTGGACAAGCTGTGTAGCTTGTCGTGTTAAACCCGATTTGTAGAACCCCTTCTGCTGAGAACCCCTTCCACCTCACACCGTGGTGGCGAGTTCTCTCAAAAGAGCCGATGAGATTGGCTTCGATGAGAGCCTTAATCACATCATTTTTTTGCTTGTGCTCAGCAAACAGCTCCTCGTACGTGATCGGATCTTCTCCCAGCATCCCAACAGCGGAAGTTGACGTAGTTGATGGAGATGGTCCCACCGTGTAACACCCTAATGTAATTTTCCCTAATTTTAATGAATTTATTTGGGCTTAAATAAAGTTTCCAAGGTTTTCCCTAATTTATCTTACATTTATAGTAATTTTATAACACAAGAAAATAAAAATTTATCATAGGATTAAATTGTTTGTGCATTCATGCTGCAGCATTGTTTTATTTGTGTTGAGTTTATAGGTTTGAATTCAAATTGTATTTTGAATTCAATTAGATTTGTTTGAGTTAGTGGAGTATAGGAAAGAAGATGGAAAAGAAGAAGGAAAGGAGAAAAGGAAAAGAGCCAACCAGTCGGCCCAAACCCCTCTCCTCTCCCTCACCCGCGGCCCTCTACTCCCTTCCCTCTCTTTCCCCGGCCCAACTCCTCCCCGAGGCCCAGCACTCCTCTCTCCTCTCCCCCTTCCCCCGCGTGGGCCGCGCCAGCCAGTTCCTCAGCCCGTGCGCCACCACCCCCGCTCTCTCCTTCTCCCTCTGCCAACAAGGGCCCGCACGTCAGCATCCTCTTCCTGTCTCCTTTCCCTCCTCTGTTTCTCCCTCCGCCGGCCGGCCGCCCTGCCGCTGACCGTGGGCCGCTCCGCCGCACCCCTGGGCTCCCTTCCCCACGCTCGCAGGGCCCCACTGGCCAGTACCCGAGCCTCCTTTCCTTCTTGAAGGTCGCCGCGCTTGGATTAGAACCACCCGCATCGAGTCCGCGGGAGGAGCGGAGGCCGTTGCGGGAACGACTTGCACGCCGAGGCCGCCCCACCCTTCTTAGCCCCGGCCGATCCTTCGCACCTCCCCTCAGCCGCCTCTGCCTTTTCCAGTCTTTCCCCAAGCCGCGCGTCGCCGTGCCGCCGCTCGACCCGAGGATAACGCCGCCGTCGACCGAGCCCCAGGCCGCTGCAATTCCACCCCGGCACCGCCAATCTCCCACCACAGGCCGTCGTCGCAGCTTCCAGGCATGGTAAGGATCACGCCGTGCCCCTTCTCCCTTCCTCTCTCCCTCCGCATGAGCATGTTCCCCTTGCCGCCGTGAACCCGAGCCGCCCTCGCCGTGGGAAGCTCTGAACCGAGCCCCAATTCGCCCCCTTGAGTGCATAGATGAGTTTCCCACATCGTGTTCTACCTCTAGGGTTTGGTCTCGTTCAAAACCGAGCCCGGAGCACCAAGATAGGCCAGCTCTGGCGAAGCGCCGCCGCGGGAGCTGAGCTCCGCCGCCCCCTCCGCGCCCAAACGCCGCGAGCCGTCCGATCCGCATCCTGCGCTCCCGATTAGATCGGATCTCACCCAAATGTAGCCCTTAGATCGGGAATCAACGGACCCGAGCTAGGCGTACCGTTTCGAGCGCGGGATAGATCTGAACCGTCCGATCCCAGATGACTGATCCAGATTCGAGGCAGTAAAGTATAGATCCGAACCTTTGGATCCAGATCCAGCGGCCGTGGTGCGCGCGTACCCCTTCGCGGGAGAGATCTAATCTGGGCCGTTAGGATTAGATCTGACGATCCAGATTAAAGCGTACCCCTTCGGCCCGGTATTCTTGCTAATCAACCCGCAGTACCCTGTAGTTCAAAAATAATTGCAAACAAGTCCTTTTCTTCCTGTTTGACCCCCTGAGCTTTCTTGAAATTGTTTCTCAGCCCTAGACTTGGAGCTTTTGCAGGCTAGCCCCTGTGTCTACCCTTTAATTAGGTTTTAGCCCTCAGTTTTTGCACAGAACCCCCCTGGTTTTCCTATTTTCTTACAGAAAAGCCCCTGGATCTTGTTTTAGCCCTAGATTTCGCGTCTTAGCTCCGTTTTAGGTGATTCTTGCGCTCACGCAATCGTGGTAACACGTAGAATAGTTCTAAGCCAGTTTTGGGTGCTGTTCTATTGTATTGGTGTACTATTTTCTTATAGTTTGCTATTGTTTGTGCATGTGTGTATGTGTGGACTATGCTTGATGATCGTGAGTAGACGCTGAGCCTTTGGACGAGTACCAGGAGCCACCATCTTTTGAAGCTTTTGAGCAGCAGCAGGAGAACTTCGAGGAAGGCAAGTATAACATGAATATCCTATCACCTTTAAATACAATTTCATACTGCATTCTAATTCTGTATGCCTATAAGGATTTCCTAGCCACCTTTATCCTTATATATATCCTTGGGTTGCATTGTGGTTAGTTTTTGCTAGGTGCTGCGCTCTCACATATGTTGGTCCCTTTTAATTAAATCTGACTAATGGATCTATGCAACTTAATCCTGAGAGTGGCCCTCTGTGCTGTGTGCTTGAGTGGTTCACGTCTCCTTAAAAGATGTTTTGATAGAAACCTGGTTTAGGGGGCTAGCATGGTGCTTAGTGCTTGGTTGGCCACTCTCCATAAGGACCGGTTCATAGAGCGACAACCTGGGACAACCGCGCAACCACAAGACTGGAATGGGACGGTCTTGACTTACTAATTAGGTCGTGTTGGTTCGGGGGTAACTTACCTGCGTGGGCAAGAGGGGTGGTAAGCTTCAATGGTCCCTGCTCCTCCGGCTTGATCTGTGCTGTGTGTCTTGTACCCCCGGAGGTGGGCCCCATCGTCGCTGATTCAGAATCCTTAGCGGTTACACCTTACCAACGTGATCCTTTGTAATGGTCTCGTAGTGTGCTTGCTAGCCATCTCACCTAAGGAAGTGTGATGAACAACTAGCGTAGCTCACGACTTGTGGGTAAAGTTGTGCAACCTCTCGAGAGTGTAAAACTCATATATTAGCTGTGCTCACGGTCATGAGCGGCCTAGATCCTCCGTCTGATTAGTGGGTTGGACCTTTGGTGGTTTTGGCTTGGTTTTCAGTAGTCTCATGATTAATTTTGATTAATTATTATGTAACTCGGGCTATGGTAATTCATTCACTTGTAGTAATTAGCTTTAATAAAATTTGCCAAGACTAAAAGCAAATGCAGTTGAGTCAGTTAACCTTAGAGCCTCATACTCGTGTTATACTTGTTGAGTACAAGTTGTGTACTCACACTTGCCTTTTCCTCTCTTCTGTTCTCTTTGGGACATCTTCGACTGCTGCTCAGTACCAGGCGACGTGGAGGACTACATCAGCGGACTCGATGATTTCTAGGCGTTGTCTCCCAGTTGACGTCCCTGTGGCGCCCCGCTCTTTATGTATTTATTTTACGCTTCCGCATTCCTTGAATTGATTCTTGATTCAGTTGTAATAAAGATATTCATTTTATAATTTATACACTTT
Source organism: Panicum hallii (assembly GCF_002211085.1). NCBI lineage: Eukaryota > Viridiplantae > Streptophyta > Magnoliopsida > Poales > Poaceae > Panicum > Panicum hallii. The sequence goes on from NW_020356345.1 coordinate 24,651, forward strand.
TATTCGTGACATGTGTTGTGATATCTTGATAATCTGTTGTATGTATGCGTGACTTGATCCTGGCGCATATATGATTACTTGATTTATGTCCTTATAAATCGAGTGTCACAGATTGGTATCAGAGCCGTGTCGACTGTAGGACGAAGCCTAGATAGAAATGGTCGAGTTTAGGGATTTCCTTTCGCTTGTTGTGCTTCCGCAAAACCCAAACATTCGTTTCTGCTTCTATTCCTTGAGTTCTAAACCTCGAGTTTGCTAATCCTCTCTGCATTTTCTGAGGGTTAGTTTGATATATCCCGTAGACGTTGGCCTGAATTTGTTTAACCCTATAAGTTTAGGCTATCCTAATAAAAGTGCGCTAGAACGAGTGTGTTAGTCGAGTGGTGTGATAAACTCGGCTAAGATGTGAAAATTGAATGTTTGTGATTGTGCAATATGTTTGATTTGGATCTTTGGTTGATTGCATAGGTTAGAAGTAAATTTCTTTATGCAAATCGATCTTAACGCAAACTTGAATTGAGTAAAAAAAAATTTGAGATAGATCGTGGGGGGGTAAAACCGTATATTCTTTTCTCCCTATTTTATCCTGTCAGAGTTTTCATTCCGGAAGTTGTACAATATCTATCTCTTATGAATTTCGCTGTGCTGCAAACAGATGGTGAACACCAAGAGCACCGGCACCGGTTCTGGCCAGCAGGGGCAGAACAACCAAAGCACTGACCAGCCGCTGCCGATGCCTCCACCTCTGACTCCGGAGCAGTTCTTCCAGCTCCAGATGCAGATGATGGCCACCCTGAACAACACTGTCCAGACGCTGCAGCAGATCCACGCTCAGCCGCCACCGCCTCCACCGCAGCAGCCCCGTGACAGGCGCGCGGATTTTCTGAGGGGTCACCCACCGACGTTCGCTCATGCGGCTGATCCACTTCAGGCTGACGACTGGCTTCGTCAGGTGGAGCGCCAGTTGGATGTCGCTCAGTGCGACGACAGGGAGCGAGTCCTGTACGCAGCAGGGCAGCTGCGAGGCTCAGCCCTCGACTGGTGGGAGTCCTACCCAGCTCGGGACCGCGACGCCCTCACTTGGGTCCAGTTCCGGGAGCATTTCAGGCACCACCGCATCCCTGCTGGAGTGATGAAGATGAAGCACAAGCAGTTCCTTGCGCTTAAGCAGGTAAAATTCGAGTAAAATCTTTCCGCAATTTCCTTTTGAGCTCAAACCCACCCTTGTTGTAATAAATACTGAGTAAATTTCCATCTTCCTTCCGGTGATTATCATTTTCAGGCAGCTATGACGGTGATTGAGTACCGTGACCGCTTCCTCCAGCTCGCTTGCTACGCCCCCGCTGAGGTCGCCCATGATGGCGATAAGCAGGAGCGCTTCAGGGAGGGACTTGACGACCACTTGGAGTACGCGCTCATGAACCACCGCTTCGACAACTTCAACCAGCTGGTTGACGCTACCCTTAACACCGAGCGCAAGCGCCGGGAGATTGAGGACAAGAAGAGGAAGATGGCTCCTGCTGCGTTGGGTAGCAACACCCGGCCTCGATACTAGTACCCGCAGCAGCAGCAGCAGCACCAGAGGCAGGTCCAGCCGCACCAGCAGCAATACCCGCCTCATCCTCAGCAGCAGCAGCAGGCGGGACCGGGCCAGAGGCTTCCAGCGCCTCCGGCACGCTCTGCTCCACCGGCTCCACCAGCTCCGCGGCAGGGAGTGCCTACTCCTCCTGCCGGGTAGCAGGCTCCAGCATTCCCACGGGCGTGCTATCACTGCAGCGAGCCGGGGCACTACGCCATCGTCTGTCCCCGGAAGGCACAGTCTGGACAGCAGGGGCGTGCAGCACCGCCCAAGGCCCCAGCTTAGGGCAGGGTGAACCACGTGACTGCCGAGTCAGTGGCCGAGGCTCCCAACGTGGTTATTGGTACGTTCATCGTCAACACCTATCCTGCTACAGTGCTTTTTGATACTGGTGCCACGCATTCTTTCATCACCCATTCTTTTGTTGAGAATCATGGTATTCATACTAGCACATTAAAGAGGGGCATGTTAGTATCTTCACCCGGAGGACAGTTGAGGTCTCATATCTTCTGTCCCAGAGTCAGTATTGTCATAAGGGGGGTAGAGTTCAGTGCTAATCTGATGGTGCTAGACACCAAGGGTATTGATGTGATCCTCGGGATGGAGACTCTTGCTAAGTGGGGAGTCCGGATAGATTGTGCTCAGAGGACGGTCCTTCTGTCAGCACCGGATGGTCAGGAGGTTACTGTTGGTGCCACAGAGCCTTCTGGGTTTCTTCATCAGATGGAGGCTAGACCCACGGATGGTATTCGCGTTGTGTCTGAATTCCCGGATGTCTTTCCGGATGATTTGCCAGGTATGCCGCCTGATCGCGACGTTGAGTTTTCTATTGATCTCTTGCCTGGCACAGCTCCTATTGCTAAGCGGCCCTTTCGTATGGCTCCTGTTGAGCATGAGGAAGTTAAGAAGAGTTGCTAGCCAAGGGTTATATCCGTCGCAGTTTCTCTCCTTGGTCTTTCCCTGTATTGCTTGTAGAGAAGAAGGATGGCGCGAAGAGAATGTGCGTCGATTATCGGGATCTGAATCAGTCACTATCAAGAACAAGCATCCATTGCCTCGCATCGAGGATCTTTCTGATCAGCTTCAGGGTGCTTGTGTATTCTCGAAGATTGATTTGCGTTCGGGTTATCACCAGCTGAAGATTCATCCTGAGGATATTCCGAAGACGGCATTCACCTGCAAGTATGGGCTATACGAGTATACGGTCATGTCCTTTGGCTTGACCAATGCTCCGGCTTTCTTCATGCATCTGATGAACAAGGTTTTCATGGATTATCTGGACACCTTTGTGGTGATATTCATTGATGATATTCTGATATATTCTAAGTCAGAAACAGAGCATGAGAAGCATCTGAGGCTTGTGTTGCAGAGGCTCAGAGAGCACAAGCTGTATGCCAAGCTCAGCAAGTGCGAATTCTGGATTGACAAGGTTCCATTCCTCGATCATGTCATCTCCAAGGGAGGTATTGCTGTGGACCCCGGAAAGGTGAAGGATGTGCTTGACTGGGTTGTACCGCAGACGGTGAAGGAAGTCCGCTCTTTCTTGGGCTTAGCAGGATATTATCGGAGGTTCATTGAGAATTTCTCCAAGATTGCGAAGCCTTTGACTTCCTTGCTAGAGAAGGGTGTGGATTTCTATTGGACTGATGAGCGTCAGAAGGCCTTCGAGGAGCTGAAGAAGAGGTTAACTACTGCGCCAGTCCTTACTCTGCCAGACCAGAGCAAGAGGTTCACAATGTATTGTGATGCTTCGAGGGATGGTCTTGGTTGCGTTCTGATGCAGGAAGGCAGAGTGATAGCTCATGCCTCGCGGCAGTTGCGTCGGCATGAGCTGAATTATCCCACTCATGATCTGGAGTTAGCCGCAGTTGTGCATGCTCTGAAGATATGGAGGCATTACTTGTTTGGGCAGAGGTGTGATATTTACACCGATCACGAGAGCCTCAAGTATATTTTCACTCAGAGTGAGCTGAACATGCGGCAGAGAAGATGGCTGGAGTTGGTCAAGGATTATGACCTGGAGATTCACTATCACCCGGGCAAGGCCAATGTTGTAGCAGATGCTCTGAGCAGGAAGAGCTATGTTAACATGGCCGTGGCTTTTCAGATGCCTCAAGAGTTATGCGAGGAGTTTAAGCAGTTGAGTCTGGGTTTCTTGCACCATACCTCGGGTACATCATTCGAGGCAGAACCCACTCTACAGGCAGAGATCAGGCAGCATCAGAAAGAAGATAAGAAGCTGCAGGAGATCCGTGAATTGCTCAAGATTGGTAAGGCACCTCATTTCAGAGAGGATGATCAGGGTACCCTGTGGTACAAGGGACGACTATGTGTGCCGGATGTAGCAGATCTCAGGAAGCTGATCTTGAGTGAGGCTCATGATACGGCATATTCCATCCATCATGGCAGCACAAAGATGTATTATAATCTCAAGGAACGATTCTAGTGGTATGGAATGAAGCGTTCCGTTGCGGAGTACGTGGCTATCTGTGACACTTGTCAGCGTGTCAAGGCAGAGCATCAGAGGCCAGCAGGTCTATTGCAGCCGTTGAAGGTTCCAGAGTGGAAATGGGAGAAAATCACTATGGACTTCATTGTTGGCTTGCCTCGTACTCAGAAAGGGTACAACTCCATAGGGGTAGTAGTGGATCAGTTGACGAAGGTTGCCCACTTCATTCCGGTGAACTCTACTTACTCCGGTGTGAGACTCGCAGAGTTGTACATCTCCAGGATCGTTTGTCTGCATGGTGTTCCGAAGAAGATCATATCTGATCGAGGGTCTCAGTTCACTTCACGGTTCTGGGAGCAGTTGCATGATTCGTTGGACACAAAGCTGCGCTTCAGTACCGCTTATCATCCTCAGACAGATGGGCAGACAGAAAGAACCAACCAAGTGTTGGAGGATATGCTTCGAGCCTGTGCTATTCAGTATGGTACCAGCTGGGATAAATGCCTGCCGTATGCAGAGTTTTCATACAATAACAGCTACCAGGCGAGTCTGAAGAAATCCCCTTTCGAGGCTCTGTATGGTCGGAAGTGCAGGACTCCGCTGTATTGGGATCAGATTGGCGAGAGGCAGGTATTTGGCCTGGATATTGTTGAGGAGGCCGAACAGTTGGTACAACAGGTGCGCGAGAACCTGAGGGTCGCACAGACTCGTCAGAAGAGCTATGCGGATGTGCGTCGTCGAGATCTGACCTTTGAGGTGGGTGATCCTGTGTATCTGAAGGTCTCGCCGATGAGAGGAATCCGCAGGTTTAATGTGAGAGGGAAGCTAGCCCCTCGATACATTGGTCCGTTCAAGGTGCTGGAACGGAAAGGTGAGGTGGCATATCGTTTGGAGTTACCTCCCAGTCTCTTAGGAGTGCACGATGTGTTTCACGTGTCCCAGCTGAAGAAGTGCTTGAGGGTGCCAGAAGAGCAAGCACCGCTAGAAGGGTTAGATGTGCAGGAGGATCTGACCTACACCGAGCATCCGGTGAAGATTTTGGAGACATCCGAGAGAGTTACCAGGAACAAGAAGACCAAGATGTGCCGTGTGCAGTGGAGCCATCACACGGAGGATGAGGCGACTTGGGGGCGAGAAGATGAGCTGAGGAAGACATATCCCGATCTCTTTGCTAGCTAGCCTATTCGAATCTCGGGACGAGATTCCTGTAAGGGGGGTAGGTTTGTAACACCCTAATGTAATTTTCCCTAATTTTAATGAATTTATTTGGGCTTAAATAAAGTCTCCAAGGTTTTCCCTAATTTATCTTACATTTAAAGTAATTTTATAACACAAGGAAATAAAAATTTATCATAGGATTAAATTGTTTGTGCATTCATGTTGCAGCATTGTTTTATTTGTGTTGAGTTTATAGGTTTGAATTCAAATTGTATTTTGAATTCAATTAGATTTGTTTGAGTTAGTGGAGTATAGGAAAGAAGAAGGAAAAGAAGAAGGAAAGGAGAAAAGGAAAAGAGCCAACCAGTCGGCCCAAACCCCTCTCCTCTCCCTCACCCGCGGCCCTCTACTCCCTTCCCTCTCTTTCCCCGACCCAACTCCTCCCCGAGGCCCAGCACTCCTCTCTCCTCTCCCCCTTCCCCCGCGTGGGCCACGCCAGCCAGTTCCTCAGCCCGTGTGCCACCACCCCCGCTCTCTCCTTCTCCCTCCGCCAACCGGGGCCCGCACGTCAGCATCCTCTTCCCGTCTCCTTTCCCTCCTCTGTTTCTCCCTCCGCCGGCCGGCCGCCCTGCCGCTGACCGTGGGCCGCTCCGCCACACCCCTGGGCTCCCTTCCCCGCGCTCGCAGGGCCCCACTGGCCAGTACCCGAGCCTCCTTTCCTTCTAGAAGGTCGCCGCGCTTGGATTAGAACCACCCGCATCGAGTCCTCGGGAGGAGCGGAGGCCGTTGCGGGAACGACTTGCACGCCGAGGCCGCCCCTCCCTTCTTAGCCCCGGCCGCTCCTTCGCACCTCCCCTCAGCCGCCTCTGCCTTTTCCAGTCTTTCCCCAAGCCGCGCGTTGCCGTGCCGCCGCTCGACCCGAGGACAACGCCACCATCGACCGAGCCCCGCGCCGCTGCAATTCCACCCCGGCGCCGCCAATCTCCCACCACAGGCCGTCGTCGTAGCTTCTAGGCGTGGTAAGGATCACGCCGTGCCCCTTCTCCCTTCCTCTCTCCCTCCGCGTGAGCACGTTCCCCTTGCCGCCGTGAACCCGAGCCACCCTCGCCATGGGAAGCTCTGAACCGAGCCCCAATTCGCCCCCTTGAGTGCATAGATGAGTTTCCCACGTCGTGTTCTACCTCTAGGGTTTGGTCTCGTTCAAAACCGAGCCCGGAGCACCAAGATAGGCCAGCTCCGGCGAAGCGCCGCCGCGGGAGCTGAGCTCCGCCGCCCCCTCCGCGCCCAAACGCCGCGAGCCCTCCGATCCGCATCCTGCGCTCGCGATTAGATCAGATCTCACCCAAATGTAGCCCTTAGATCGGGAATCAACGGACCCGAGCTAGGCGTACCGGTTCGAGCGCGGGATAGATCTGAACCGTCCGATCCCAGATGAGTGATCCAGATTCGAGGCAGTTAAGTATAGATTCGAACCTTTGGATCCAGATCCAGCGGCCATGGTGCGCGCGTACCCCTTCACGGGAGAGATCTAATCTGGGCCGTTAGGATTAGATCTGACGATCCAGATTAAAGCGTACCCCTTCGGCCTGGTATTCTTGCTAAAGAGCCCCTGTCTTTTGGAGGAATCAACCCGCAGTACGCTGTAGTTCAAAAATAATTGCAAACAAGTCCTTTTCTTCCTGTTTGACCCCCTGAGCTTTCTGGAAATTGTTTCTCAGCCCTAGACTTGGAGCTTTTGCAGGCTAGCCCCTGCGTCTACCCTTTAATTAGGTTTTAGCCCTAAGTTTTTGCACAGAATCCCCCCTGGTTTTCCTGTTTTCTTACAGAAAAGCCCCTGGATCTTGTTTTAGCCCTAGATTTCGCGTCTTAGCTCCGTTTTAGGTGATTCTTGCGCTCACGCGATCGTGGTAACACGTAGAATAGTTCTAAGCTTTGTGAGCTAGTTTTGTGTGCTGTTCTATTGTATTGGTGTACTGTTTTCTTATAGTTTGCTATTGTTTGTGCATGTGTGTATGTGTGGACTATGCTTGATGATCGTGAGTAGACGCTGAGCCTTTGGACGAGTACCAGGAGCCACCATCTTTTGAAGCTTTTGAGCAGCAGCAGGAGAACTTCGAGGAAGGCAAGTATAACATGAATATCCTATCACCTTTAAATACAATTTCATACTGCATTCTAATTCTGTATGCCTATAAGGATTTCCTAGCCACCTTTATCCTTATATATATATCCTTGTGTTGCATTGTGGTTAGTTTTTGCTAGGTGCTGCGCTCTCACATATGTTGGTCCCTTTTAATTAAATCTGACTAATGGATCTATGCAACTTAATCCTGAGAGTGGCCCTCTGTGCTGTGTGCTTGAGTGGTTCACGTCTCCTTAAAAGATGTTTTGATAGAAACCTGGTTTAGGGGGCCAGCACGGTGCTTAGTGCTTGGTTGGCCACTCTCCATAAGGACCGGTTTATAGAGCGACAACCTGGGACAACCGCGCAACCACAAGACTGGAATGGGACGGTCTTGACTTACTAATTAGGTCGTGTTGGTTCGGGGGTAACTTATCTGCGTGGGCAAGAGGGGTGGTAAGCTTCAATGGTCCCTACTCCTCTGGCTTGGTCTGTGCTGTGTGTCTTGTACCCCCGGAGATGGGCCCCATCGTCACTGATCCAGAATCCTTAGCGGTTACACCTTACCAACGTGATCCTTTGTAACGGTCTCGTAGTGTGCTTGCTAGCCATCTCACCTAAGGAAGTGTGATTAACAACTAGCGTAGCTCACGACTTGTGGGTAAAGTTGTGCAACTTCTCGAGAGTGTAAAACTGATATATCAGCTCTGCTCACAGTCATGAGCGGCCCAGATCCTCCGTCTGATTAGTGGGTTGGACCTTTGGTGGTTTTGGCTTGGTTTTCAGTAGTCTCATGATTAATTTTGATTAATTATTATGTAACTCGGGCTATGGTAATTCATTCACTTGTAGTAATTAGCTTTAATAAAATTTGCCAAGACTAAAAGCAAATGCAGTTGAGTCAGCTAACCTTAGAGCCTCATACTCGTGTTATACTTGTTGAGTACAAGTTGTGTACTCACACTTGCCTTTTCCTCTCTTCTGTTCTCTTTGGGACATCTTCGACTGCTGCTCAGTACCAGGCGACGTGGAGGACTACATCAGCAGACTCGACGATTTCTAGGTGTTGTCTCCCAGTTGACGTCCCTGTGGCGCCCCGCTCTTTATGTATTTATTTTACGCTTCCGCATTCCTTGAACTGATTCTTGATTCAGTTGTAATAAAGATATTCATTTTATAATTTATACGCTTTTATTCGTGACATGTGTTGTGATATCTTGATAATCTGTTGTATATATGCGTGACTTGATCCTGGCGCATATATGATTGCTTGATTTATGTCCTTAAAAATCGGGTGTGACACACCGGGCGTGCCAGAATGTGCTATCGGTCTAAACCCACGGGCGAGCAGCGACAGGCAACACGAGGAGCCGAGAGGCTCCCGGGACTGCTGGTGGGCCCCGGTCCCTCGGTAAACGGCCCGAAATCCGGCACACGACCTTGTGTCTGGGTTGCTTGGCGTGCCACCTGACCTTGTACCTGATCAGGAAGGTGTAGAAGTGATTTCAGTTAGTTTCCTTGATGCACAGACACATGTAAACATTAGTCCGAGCCGTAAACAGGGGTGGCGGTGCGCCGAGAGTTGTTTGTGGTTGATTGATTCCTTCCCATTCGTGATATAGGGTACATATTTATAGTCCAGAGACTTTCCTCTCCTAACCAATCCTAACTGACTATGAAACAAATCCTGGCTATCTCTATCTCAACTAACTTAAACGCACACATCTATCTAGATACATGGCCAACCTGGCCTTAAAACTGCCTGCGCAGGGGCCAGTTCACAAGCCCACTACAATTATCTTTTGAGCCTATCTTGCTCGCGGCCCACCTTCTGTCCCAGCCAAATTATGGCGATAACACCCAAGTAACTGATCACCCCACGTGAAGGACCTCGTCATCAATCCCTTTGGGTCAACCGTGATATTTTCGTAAGTCAACATGTGAATTCACATGGTCCGCCCAAGGAATCGACGGAAACTACCAGCAAGATTTATTTCTCCCTCGCTAATTGACTTCCAGTCACCTTCATATACTTCCAGTAACAGATTACTAGTTTTCAACTAGTATACTATGTTACTGAAGAGGCATTGCTCCCATACTTTCAGTACAGCTCCATTTACTAGTTTATGACTAATATCCGTGCAAGTTTACTAAAGGGGCTTCGCTCCCATAGTTCCAGTAACTCTCTGATTACTAGTTTCCAACTAGTATTCTATGTTACTGAAGGGGTCTTGCTCCCATACTTCTAGTAACAGATTACTAGTTTTCGACTAGTATGCTATGTTACAGAAGGGGTCTCGCTCCCATACTTCCAGTAGAACTTTGTTTACTAGTTTACGACTGGTATCCCTAGAAGTTTACTGAAGGGGCCTTGCTCCCATAGTTCCAGTAATGCTCTGATTACTAGTTTTCGATTAGTATTCTATGTTACTGAAGGGGCCTTGCTCCCATTCTTCCAATAACAGATTACTAGTTTCGGACTAGTATGCTATGTCACTGAAGGAGCCTCGCTCCCATAGTTCCAGTAATGCTTAGATTACTAGTTTCGATTAGTACTCTATGTTACTGAAGGGACTTCGCTCCCATATTTCTAGTACAACTCCATGTACTGGTTCATGACTGGTATCCGTACAAGTTTACTGAAGGGCCTCGCTCCCACACTTCCAATATAACTCCATTCTACTGGTTTACGACCGGTATTATATGCAAGTTTGCTAAAGGGGTCTTGCTCCCATACTTCCAGTAACAGACTACCAGTTTCCGACTAGTATGCTATGTTACTGAAGGGGACTCGCTCCCATACTTCAAGTACAACTCTGTTTACTGGTTTATGACTCGTATCTGTGCAAGTTTACTGAAGGGGCCTCGCTCCCATAGTTCTAGTAATACTCTAATTACTAGTTTCTGACTAGTATGCTATGTTACTGAAGGGGCCTCGCTCCCATGCTTCCGGTATAACTCCGTTCTACTGGTTTACGACCGGTGCAAGTTTGCTGAAGGGGCCTCATTCTCATACTTCCATTAACAGATGACTAGTTTTCGACTAGTATTCTATGTTAATGAATGGACATCGCTCCCATACTTTCAGTAACATATTACTTGTTTCCGACTAGTATGCTATGTTACTGAATGCGCCTTGCTCCCATACTTCCATTAACAGATTACTAGTTTTCGACTAGTCTGCTATGTCACTAAAGGGGCCTCGCTCCCATACTTACAGTAACAGATTACTAGTTTCCGACTAGTATCCTATGTACTGGTTCATGAGTGGTATCCGTGCAAGTTTACTGAACGGGCCTCACTCCCACACTTCCAATATAACTCCATTCTACTTGTTTACGACCAGTATTATGTGCAAGTTTGCTGAAGGGGTCTTGCTCCCATACTTCCAGTAACAGACTTCTAGTTTCCGCCTAGTATGCTATGTTACTAAAGGGGCCTCGCTCCCATTCTTCCAGTATAACTCTGTTCTACTGGTTTACGACCGGTGCAAGTTTGCTGAAGGGGCCTCATTCTCTGAATGGGCATCGCTCCCATACTTTCAGTAACATATTACTAGTTTCCGACTAGTATGTTATGTTACTGAATGGGCCTCGCTCCCATACTTCCAGTAACAGATTACTAGTTTCCGACTAGTCTGCTATGTCACTAAAGGGGCCTCCCTCCCATACTTACAGTAACAGATTACTAGTTTCCGACTAGTATCCGATGTTACTCAAGGGGCATCGCTCCTATACTTCCAGTACAACTCCGTTCTACTAGTTTAGGACCGGTATTATGTGCAAGCTTGCTGAAGGGGCATCGCTCCCATACTTCCAGTAACAGATTACTAGTTTCCAACTAGTATGCTATGTTACTGAAGGGGCCTCGCTCCCATACTTCCAGTAACAGATTACTAGTTTTCGACTAGTATCCTATGTTACTGAAGGGGCCTCGCTCCTATATTTCCAATACAACTCCGTTTACTGGTTCACGACTAGTATCCGTGCAAGTTTACTGAAAGGGCCTCGCTCCCATACTTCCATTAATGCTCTGATTACTAGTTTTCGACTAGTATTCTATGTAATTGAAGGGGTTTTGTTCTGATACTTCCAATATCGTTCAGACAACAAGTCTCCGACTAGTACTCTATGTTACTGAAGGGGTCTCACTCTCATACTTTCATTGTTACTCTGTTTACTAGTTTCGACTAGTTAGACTTGGAGTTTATTGCAAGGGCATTGCTCCCAACACGGTTACATGTATATATTTTACAACATACTTTTATGTCTACCTTGCAGGGGACCTGATCTTGACCATGCTGCTGGGTGAGTCGAATTCAACTCCAATTAGTTGGCTTCATCAACAATCACCAACAACTACTCTGACTTCGCGAGAATGCTCGAGTACACATTGCTGACTACAATGACTACTCGTTGGATTTGACTTTGACTAGTTGGGTTCATCAACAATCATCACCGACTACTGGACTTCGTGAAGATTGCACAGCGACACGGTGGCGACTACTTCGACCACTCATTTTGCCTACAAGCTAGTTGGAATCAACTCTGCTCGGTGATACGCTGGCGACTACTTCGACTACTCGTCTCGCCTACAAAACTAGTGAAAATTAACTCCGACTAGTCGGCTTCATCGACAGTTCAAGATTCAGCGGCAACTTGGCCAATACCTAGGCTCGGGGGTTGACGCCACCGGCTACTAGGCATATCCTATGCGATTCATCTAGCTCCCAGGCTTGGAGGCTGGATACGACATGGTTCTCAGCAACGAAGGTTTGATTTAGGGCGCTTTTTTGAGAAGTTATTTGTTTAACCATTTTTTTAGGGAATTCATCCTGAAAAAAGCGGTTTTTGAATTACCGAGCCACCTTGCCCATCTTAACCATAAAATCTTTATATTGCATGCCACGATTCTTTGGATCCCTTATTCCAAACCTTAGGGATTTGGATTCAATGTTTGGGGGCTGCGGGACATGTGTCATCAGCTATTTATTTTTTCAAATCTGTTGGAAGATAAGGATAGAAGACTCAAGATTAAAATGATCCTCAGCCTGATTCTACGAGTCAACCTAAGGATCAGGGGCTACTCCATATGGAGTGCAAGTTTAAGTGCACTCCATATAAAAGAAGACTTGATAACTACTCGGGGCATGAGCATCTCATAGTCTCGATGCAGCCAAGGAAGTACTTGGAGGACACCTTCAAGATGAAGTTCGGAAGAACTCGAAGACGCCTTCAAAAGTACTCAGAGGCCTGTAGTACTTGACTACAAAGAGCTCGGGGGCTTGTCAGACCCGGGACCACGGGACTGCGCAGATGGCCTACATCTTACAGGATAAAGGATGGGACATGGCCCATGCCCTACACCAGTTGTAACTACTCGTAGCATAGTAGAACTACTCATACAGTAGTAAAACTAGTCAGAGACAGTAGAAAACTATCCGAATAGTACTCGGGTAGGACTCCTGGGATCGTATCCAACTAGGACTTCCATATAACCTGTCCCCTCAGACTATATAAGGGCGGATAGGGATCCCTTCCAAACAGGAGATCACCCAACCGCCTAAGGCAATACAAACCACACAGGACGTAGGGTATTATGCTCTCAGCGGCCCAAACCTGTCTAAACTTTGTGTTCCTTGCACCTTCGAGTCCTGATCTCAACGACACCCTACCTACAAACTCACCACCTCGGGAGTATCCCTCAGTAGTCGTGGGTAAAATACCGACACCGCTAGCTGAACATCCTGGAAGATCGCCATGAGGCTCTTGCCCGCACTGCGCTTGACATGGTGAGGGTGATGAGGCCGGAGGGGCGTCTGCTGCCCGACCATCTCCGGTCCCTACCGCACCAAGTTAGGGACACGGTGGTGCTGCACGTTCACCGGGGGCCGCCAACGCGTTGGCCTCGGTGCAGGCTCGGTCCGACTTGGACTTGGGCCAGCTAGAGCCTAGGTTCCCAGCGGAGGTCGGCTCCTAGGAGCGGAGGGAGCTCATCACCAGTTTTACCAAAGCTGCTTCCCTCAATGCCGCGGAGGTCGACGTCAACGACATTCTCGCGAGTGGTGCCGACCCAGGCCAGGATGGTGCCTAGATGGCTCTTGCGGTTGAAGTAGCGGCGGTTGCATCAACCTTGGTTCTTTTTGTGTATATGGTTGGAACAATGTCTGCGGGGGACTTGAAGTACCCTTGAGTGAACAAAATTTAACCATTTTTTAGTTTAGTTTAATAATGTTGAAGGGGCTCGTCCCGCTTGCTGTTAAATGTTGTTCCCTGATCGGGTGCGCGGCTCAAGGAGATTTACTGTGGTAGAACCACCCGAATTAATCCAGCTCAAGTGCACTAACCATCATTCATAAAGGCGAAATAACTATCATGCACTTCATACGGAGTAATCCGACAGTCTGTCAGGTAATTCCTGATGTGACCACTGAATATTTTGGTCGAAACAAAGCGTACACTTAACTTGCATGAAGGCAAGTCCAGAGATTACAACATTTAACAGCTTTTACCTCACAAGTCTGGCAATTATTTATTACAAACCAAGTTCATAAAACTAGTACTCCAGAGTTCAAACATAAAAACATTATTCAGAGTTTAAAAGGTAGCGACAAGAAAACATGATCATCTATCATCGATTTGGATACCATGATGAAGCCCATACGTGGCATCACTCGGCAGAGTTATCATTGGCCGGGGACGGGTCCCACTCCACGGACCAACCAGGCGGCAAGGTACACGGCCAAGTCAAACCAGCTATCATTTCTTCAAAAGACACACCTGAAAATAATGCCACAAGCAAGGCTGAGTATACTAATACTCAGCAAGGCTTACCCAACTAATGCTATGTAAATAACTGACTCCTATGCATGCATGGCTCTAAGGCTCTAAGTTTTCTTTTTACTGAAAAGCAACAAAGAGTAAGTTCTTAATTTCATATTTTAGCTTTCAATATTCTAGTTCAATTAACCATTCTACGTGAGCATCAATCTCTAACCAAACATGGTGGAAAACAATTAATCATCCAAGAAGGGTGATCATAGCCATGGTTCCTCTTGTTACTCTATGTGGCAGAAGTATTAAGCAGTCTCAATTACCATGAGAAATGGATGATTCGAATCGAATTTCTTAACCTTGCAAGGCAAACCTAACACACACGCTTGGAGCACCGAAGGGTCACCCCAAGCAACTTTTCCCCTTTCTTTCCGGGTTGTGGATTAGGGTCACCCTCCCCAACTATAGAGCCACGCTCTGCACTCGCATGTGTATATGCATCTGAACTTAGTTCAAGTAGGGTGAAAGTAAAGTCCACTTGCCGGGCCAATCAGGTACTTAAGCTTATTGAGTACCATATTTTCGACATGTGGTTAGTACGTTCAAACGCTTAACCACCACTACCACACACTGCGGCCTTAGCATTTAACTCCTATAATTCTCGCGAGTGCCAGGAAACCATGAGCCTCAGACGGGGCCTCAACCATGAGCATCGTACCATAGCCCCGCCTGTCGACCTTATAGTTGGAGTATCTGGTAAAACATTCAACTCCTATAATTCTCGCGAGTGCCAGGAAACCACTTGACTTTTACCGAACCTATTAGCAGAGCATCTACTCGAACTTCCAGTTCTAGTATTCATTACATAGGTGCCTAGGATCATGCAGCTAGGGTTCCAATCAACTCCTATGAACTTAAATGCACAGGTAAAAAGGAATAGTAGTTGCATAAACTGAAACACTGGGATCATGCACCGGGCCTTGCCTTCTTGGGCAAAACTAGTCGAGCGTTCTCCCGAACTTTGGTTCGGGTCTTCAGCAACTTCAGTTAGATTAACTTGAGCTTCGCGCTGCTCACTCTCAGACTCGGGCAGTAGCTCATAGGTTCCATCGGCGAGAGTACTCGATTCTATATGAATGTACATGTATGAGCGGTTTTAATGGTACAATATAAATAACTTTTTCACTATAAAGTAGTCATTCAACAAAATTAAGTTAATAGTGGAGCACTTCATTTTTCTTTCCTTGGGCAGTCATTTATTGAGTACTTATCTAGACTAACTAACTTCATTAAGTAAGTGAGTGGTTTTGTCATTTCGTAAATGGCCATTTTCAATAGTAAGCATGGATTAAACAAAACTACTCATAGAGGCAGTTTCTAGGGTTGGGATTTTTATGCAGAGCATGTTACTTAAGTACAAACTCATTGTAAAGTTTTTTGCCATTTTCATCTAGCAGGTTAATCATGAAAAATACATGAAACAGCTACTACTAGGATCAAAATCTATTTGTACAAAACAAACCATGCAAGAACTGGTGCTCAACATTTTACTAAACAAACTTAGTTGAATGAGTAGTCTACTGTAAATTTTGTAGATTTTTCCTATGCAAGAATCAGATGTTAAAATTTTAGTTTAACTGGATCTAGCATATAACAAAAAGTACTTGAAACATCTACTTGTGATTGGATTTAGTGCATGAAATTTTTATGAAAGACTTTACTCTTATTACTGAAGCTACCATCCAAAACTCATAAGAAGTTCTTTCCTAAAACTCTTGGAACAATAAAAGACATTTAAACTTGATTTAAATCTACAGCTAAAATTATGTGGAAATAGTCCAAGATCCTTTTACAAAGTTGTAGATCTTAACTTAGGGAGTCCAGAACATCTTAGTTTGTATTTTTAGGATTTTTCTGTGAGTTGCTTTGCATTTTCAAAGTTCATAGATTGGTTTTTAAAGTTCTAGTTTCTTGTTTATGAATTTGTCCCTGAAATTTTGTGGAAATCTCCTCAGAAATATTGAAATCGAAGCAAAAGGGTTCTATGTTCAGTGGAATGGCAGCGACTGGCTAAATCCTGGTGACTAGGGTCGCCGGCGGTAAGGGGCGAAGCTGGGAGAAGCAAGAGGGGAACAAACCGTACCTGTTTCTGGCCTTGGGTGGGGAAGTGGTGGCACAGAGCTGGCGGCAGGTGCGGGTGGTGGTGGCAGCGCTCTGGTGAGGAAGAGGGCAAGGGGATCAGTCGTGCAGCTTCGGTGTGAGGCGGAGAAGGTGATGGGAGGGTTGGTTTGGGCAATGTGGGGGCGGAGCGGCACGTCCACGCGCGGGTGGCAACTCGTCGGAGTTAGGGTTGCGGCGAGCTTAGTGGCCTTGGGTGGGGCTTTTATAAGTACGAGAGTGAGGATGGAGGCCTAGGCACGTGCTGCTGGGGAAGGTGCGACCAGAGGCAAAACCGGGGGTGCGGCTGCTTCGCTGTCGCCGACGGGGCACGCTGTGGCGCCAGCAGTGCTCGCGGCAGAAGAATGCCGCCGCGTGGAGGCTTCCTGAGGGGGAATAGCAAGATTTTGTGGGCCAGCAGGGGATTTTCCAGGGTGCTGGCGGGTTCACATGGCCGGGCGGCCTCGGTTGCGCCAGGGTGCACCGGTGAGCTGTGATAGAAGGATGAGTCCCGATTGTAACACCCTAATGTAATTTTCCTAATTTTAGTGAATTTATTTGGGCTTAAATAAATTTTCCAGGATTTTCTCAAATTTATCTCGCATTTAAAGTAAATTTATAACACAAGGAAATAAAATTTATCATAGGATTAAATTGTTTGTGCATTCATGCTGCAGCATTGTTTTATTTGTGTTGAGTTCATAGGTTTGAATTCAATTTGCATTTGAATTCAAATAGTTTTGTTTGAATGTTTGAGTATAGAAAAGGAGAAGGAAAAGAAAGGAAGCAAAGAAGCCTGGCCAGCCCAAACCCCCTCCCTCTCTCCCTCACGGGCTCTCTCTACCCCGGCCCAGTTCCCCCTCAGCCCGGCCTGTCTCCCCTCTCCCCTCTCCCTCCCGCATGGGCCGCGCCCCAGCCCAATTTCCTCCTCAGCCCTGTGATAGTTCGTGTATTTGTAATGCTAGACTTATATTTGATAGTGTGAAGTGTACGCTTGTTAAGTGTTAAACTTTTGTGTGTTTGTGTGAAATTTTTGAAAATTTAAAGTGCAAGTAAAAAGGGCATTTTTGTAATTACAGAAAAACCTAGGGTTGTTTCTGTAAAATGTATTTGAATAGGAGGAAATTTCAAAATAAAGGAAATATATTTTTCTTACTTTATGTCTTGTAAAAATATATATTTATCCAAAAGTTTCATTAGAAATGCGTGTGTTGAAGTGTGTAAAAATTTTGGGTAAAATGGTTATAATAAGGGTATTTATGTAATTTTATAAAAGAACAAGTCCTTTTATGCAAAATAGGTGATTTACAAAAGTAACTTTCCAAAATTACTAGAAGTAAAAAGGTAATAATATAAGCAATCATGACTTACATAGCATCTTGCAAAAAGGCCCAATGTTATATGTAATTTACACTAACAATGACAAAGATTTTATAAAATTCAAATTTAGTCCAAGTCTTAAAATAAAACTTTATATTTTGAGTTTTGAAGTTCAAACCCTAAAACAAAGTTGTAGAGCTCGAAAAGTTGTACAACTTTCATTTTAGTCACATTTTTGTTTGAGCCCTAGAACAGTAGTTAAATTTGTTTTTACCAAGAGGTCCCTGTAGATTTCAAAAATTACAAATGAGTCCTTAGGAAATTCCCTTTGTCTTCCTCCTCTGGCACTGCTTTGTTCCTGCTCTGCAGCCCACCGCTGTGCTGACCCTCATCGCCACCTCCTGCTGCAAACAAGTACACGCGTCTAACTGTGCTGCTCCCTTATCCTCTCCCCGCGCTGAGTATTTCCCTACCTCCCTTCCTCCTCTTCCTCACCGGCAGCACTGTCCAATTCCGTTTTCCCCTTCCTTTTCTCCCCCACCGGCGACACTTTGCTCTGCCCCCAATCCTTAACTCCACCGGCCCCTCCCTCTCTCTCCCCTCCACGGCACAGGCAGCGGCGGCCGGCGCTGGGGCTGCGCGCGCAGGCGGCAGCGCAGAGCGGGGAGCGCGCGCGGCTGCGGCCCACGCGAGCGGCGTGTGCGCGCAGCAGGCGCACAGGGGCGGTGCAGGCCCGGGCGGGGCGGCGGCCCACGGCAAGAGGCGCTCGGCGCGGGGGCAAGCGGGCCCAGGCGCGCGGGCGGCGCGGCCAGGAGCGCGCACAGGAGCCGGAGGCGCGCGGCTGGAGGCGAGCTTGGGCGGCTCGGTGGCCCAGGCGAGCGCAGGGAGCGGCGGCTCGGCAGGTGCTGGCGGCGCGCTGGTGGAGCGAGCGGCAGCACAGGCGGGCGAGCAGCAGGCCCCGGAGCGGCTCGCGGGCATGCAGGTGCGCGTGGCGCGAGCAAGCGGAGGCCGAGCAGGCGCGGTTCGGTACGGCCGCAGGTGTGAGCGCGGCTGCGGCAGGCGGCCGTAGCCCAAGCGGCAGGCGGGCCGGTGGTGACCCAAGGCGGCGAGCGGAGTATGCAGGCGGGCTGGCGGTTCGGCGCACGCGTAGGCGGCGCGGCTGCGCGGCGGGCCCGGGTGAGCTACGGCCGCAGCCCGAGCGCGTGGAAGCAGGCGGGATGCAGTGGCTGGCGCTGGGCGGAGCACGGCCAGGCAGAGCGCAGGAGGGCGGACGGCAGGAAGGGAGCAGGCGTGCGCAAGCGGTTAGGCCGGGCAGTTCGGCTTGACGCGGAGTACGCAGGGCGGCCGTGCGCGTGGGAGCGGGCTCGGGTGAGCGGTTCCGAGCGGCTGGTGGCGGCACGGGTACAGACGCCAGGCGAGCACATAGGCTAGGCTGAGTGGTGTAGTGTAGGTGGCCGTATTCCACGTCGGGGAGCTGCAACACGAGGGGGAAATTGGAGGGGAGGTGATACGTGGTTGTTCGGGCGACGCGCGCGTGGCGCGGACGGCGGGTTGAGCGGAGGCTGGGCCGAGCACACGGACGAGCGTGCGGAGCGCGCGGCGCGACCACGGTTAGGCACTGAGTGGCTCGGTTTGAGTGCGCACAGGCACGACGCAGGAGCGGAGCTCAGGGCTCGCGATGCCGCGGCGTGACGACTCGGCGCGGACCCGCACGGGGCAAACAATGGAACCGCGCGTGAAGGACGTCGGAGATCGTTGTGGAGTGAAGGCGGCGGTCAGACGTGACGAGCTCGAAGGAGCCCCTATGCAACCAAACACAACTGTAACGAGCTACAGCAGATGGAACTCGCCATTACCACCGGTGAGAAACTGAGGGCATTTCTACGAAGCTCTTTTATTATTTCATGTGTGCAAAGCAACTAACTTATAAAATTCGTAGGAAATGATATAAAAATCGTAAAATGTCAAATGAAGATGTTATGGAATCCTTGTGAGTAGATTTATGCAGTATATGTATAATTTTGTATGTGTTAGTAGAAAAATCTCACTTTAGACTTTTGCTTATACTTGTTAGGGTTAAATTCGTATCTGTAGTTGTACTGCTCCACTTGCAATGAATTACAATTCATTTATATAATCTTTCCAAGTTGTTGAAGAACAACATCCTTGGTAGGTTAGACATCTAGGTATGAATTTCTGAAGTTACCCGTCAGGTTTTGCTCATGTGCTGTGTAGTCCTTAATGTTTGTGATGTTATGTTTGTGATGTTTGGTTAACCTTCATTTATATAGATGCTTATGCCTTTACCCTGGTTTTAATTGCAATCTTGTTAGAGCCCTTTCTATATAAAGATCCTGGTCATACCTTGTGTATCGACTACTTAGTTGATATACCTTTGTAACCAGGCTTAGCAATCGGCTATTAGTTCAGCCGATTTTCGATAGGCGTAACCCTATCGACCATGAGCCTTTTGACTTCTTCCTTATCGGCTTTGCCGCTCAGCCGATGTTAACCACCCTATCGGTCCGATCCAATGTTAGTGCCCTAATTGACCCAGTCCAATCTAGACAACCGCGTTGGCTATACGTCAATCGGTTGTTTTGTTGGTAAAATCGAACCAATCAAACACTAATTACTTCGGTTAACACTTTAGTCAAGAGTCGGATAGGCACATTCAATAGAGAACGTATTTATCAGCTAAGCACAGCCAGTACAGCATAGGGAATCGGCTACTTGTGCCGATTCACAAATCTAACGCATGCGCATATATTAGCTCGGTCGATGTTCACACTATCGACTAGTTTACCAATGCACAATCAAATAGTTACATACCCTGATCGGCTAACATGCTGATGTTCACAGATCGACTAGCCATCCGATTTTGATAACGTATCGGCTGCACATAGTCGACGTATCAGAGATACACACACAATCTTAGAGTTCTGTTATCCACTGATCTAAGCCGATTCCAGTTGTTTCCCATAGCGGTCAAATATGGCCGGTCAATCCTTAGTTTTCCCATCTTTATCCACACTCTGTTATCAGCCGATTTATCGGCTGAGAAATCGGCTATATGCTTACCGATTACATACCCTCAACCATATCCCCTTTAGTCTAATTCTGCACTTATGGTCTCACTAACCTAGTTTAATATTAGTGTTCTGTTACATCTAATTCTTGAAATAGGTTTAACTTAGATAACCCCATCGGCTGTACATCACTCAATTGTGATACTGATGTAATCCAGCCGATGCAACCACACCTAGTTACCTAAGATAACACTTAAGCACATCTTAGTTAGGCACAACCAGTGCAGAGTAGGACAATCAGCTACACAGCTGATTCACCAATCGGCTGAATACGCTGAGATAGACCATACGGATACATAGTTTGACTAGTCTATCAATACACCATCGGCTAATTACCCACATTAGTCAACTAGCTATGCCGATACATCACTCGACTAATTCTACCCGATGTATAAATCGGCGAATGTGCCGATATACTAAATCGGCTAGAAGGTCAAATCACTGATCGACTAGTTTTGCTAAAGCATGGATCCGCTATGCTGATACGCACGCGGTCAGTTAAGTACGCCAGTGCTCACCCAGATTAGTTAGGACACAGCCGCTCTAGGAAACATCCCTCTACTAAAGTGATTGATGTTTTCATCGATCAATTAGAAAACCAGTGCACCTGTCAATCGGCTACCCAGACCAAAGTACACAACCTTGGATCAGTAAGATCGCACAGTAGACACGTCTCTGTTAGGCCCGACCAAATCACGTCTATCGGCTAAACCTGATGCATCCTCATCGGTTAAGGTCAAGATCTATACACCAACTAATTAAATAACTGAACATGCTACCTAATGAAGTTAGTATAGATGTTTAGGGTAAACCCCTGGTGCCTAACGAGACTAGTTAGTTTAGTTAATACTCGATAAATGACTGCCCAGTACAGGGTAGTTAGGTTGTTTGTCGAAATGTAATGTTCCTTTATTTGGATTGCAACTTTATCGTGAGTTGAAATGAAAGTGTATGCATTCATTAAACTCCATCTTGCATATCATATAGATTCGACCACTCTCGCCGACGGAAATTACCAACTAATCCCGGAACCAGAAGGAAGTTATTCTGAAGACCCCAGGAACTTCGTCGCGGGATTATCTGAAGCCCCGAACCAAAGTTCGGAAGATATTGACTTACTGACTTCAGACCCACCAATAAAGGCAAGCCCCGGACATAACCCCTACTTTATTACACTGCAACCTATATTATTTATATATCTTTATGCATTAGGTTCTTAGGAGTTGTTTGAAAATCTTAGTTGCATTGTTCCAGGAACCAATGTATTGAATACTAGAACTTGAGTCCGACTAGCTGCTATGCTGATAGGACCGGTAGAAGTCGAGTGATTTCCTGTCACTCGCGCGATATAGGAATTGTGATGTTTACATTCTTGTTATCATTATAAGGATGACAGACGGGAATTTATGAGGTATCATGGTCAAGATGATACCCGTCTATTTTGATGAATTTTGATAAGGTCGCAGTGTGTGGTAGCGGTGGTTAAGCGTTTGAAAGTACTAGCCACATGCCGTGAAATATGGTAAGCGGTAAGCCTAGTCACCGATCGGCCCGAGGAGTGGACATACCCCCCACCACATGTATTTGCTTCTTTTGGTTACTTTGTTCGACGTGTAGGCATACGTGTTGCTGGGCAACCAGGAGTACGGGTTTTGTAGTCGCGCTACAGACGTACGTCCTGCACTTTGGAAGTGCGTATGACCTGCAGTCGCTTGTGGTGGCACTGATCCACGAGTCAGAATGAAAGGCAAACGGTTGCTTCGGAACGACCCTTTGGTGTTCCCAAGCGTGTGTGTTAGGTTTACCCTTGCAAGGTTGAATCTCGATTCAGGAATCGTCCGCCTCTCACGATGAATGAGACTGCTTACCCCCTTTATCACATAGAGTAACAAGAGCAACTTTATGATTATCAAAGATGATGTTTGATTAAAGATTCTACCATGTTTGAGTAGTTATAGGTGCTTACCTAGAATGGTTAATCCACTAGAACCTGAAAGCTAAAAGTTGAAAGTAAGGATCTACTCTTTGTTGCTTTTCAGCTGAAAACTCTACCCAAAGCTAAAAGCCTTCATAAGTCTAGTTACATGGCTAAGTATACCATGAGACGGGTAAGCCTTGCTGAGTATTAGTATACTCAGCCTTGCTAGTTGTACATTTTTCAGGTGATATCTGTGAAGACCCTACTCTTCCCTTGCCTTGGCCCTGTGCTCTTCCAGATGATTGGTCCGTGGAATGGGATCCGTCCCCGGCCAGCACTGGTGGTATCGAGTAATGTCGTGCCCGGGCTTAGCATGACATCCGTCTTGACGACGTGCTGTAGATCATCACGTATGATTTCCGCTGCTAAAACCATAACTTTATCAGTTTGTATTGTTTTCTCTAAATTTGAAACTTTGCTCTATTGTAGAAACTCTTGTAATATGATTCCCTGTGATGTAAAATATAATGGTGATTGTATCTCTGGACTCACCTTCGTGTGAGGTAACCTTATTTGATCCTGTGTATCGGTGGTTTATCGGGACGTTACCCGACAGGCCAAGGGATTATACCGTTTGAAGTACGTCGGAGCCCTCTGGAATGGACTCGCGTACTTGAGCCGGTATAATTCAGGTTGGTTCTGCCACAGCTGGTATCAGAGCTATAAGGTTACCCTGGAGATACACTTTACCTTAAAAATATTTTCAGTATAAAAGTTTGACCAACAAAGTATTTGGCAAAATTACATTGGATTCGTTAAGGATTATGTACAGTACGTAAAGCCCTAGGGTGATGTTTAAGGGAACTAGAGGTGGCTATAATATATATATATATAATCCTAACTACCAGCATTACTTTTCTGTCAAAACTTAAATTCATGCACAACTCAACTTTACTTTTTGTAACGACATCTTCGATGGTGAGGTAAGAAGGTAAGGATCCTCAGCCAACTGAGGGAGCTTGGCCTTCCCGTCGGTGATGCGAACCGAACGCTGTTTCTCAAGCAGTGGCCTACTTGAGATGCTGCCAATGTACCAACCTCGGTTGACTACATTGGGAGTATATGGTTCGGCGCAGGGTATGGCGATCGCAGTTCATACCCCCGCATTTTGCGGTACCCCCGTGAATACGTTGTTTCGATGACGTATGTTAACGTTGTCTGTACGGCGGTAATTGTACAGATGCTGTTTCTATAGTGAACAGTAATGATTGTGGACGCTTTCATGACATGCTGGCATGAAAGGTTCATTGGATATATATATGCATTGTGGTTTTCTGCAGGTACACTAACCACGATTCCGAAACTAGGACGGATAGGGTTTATCGACTAGTTAATAGCGAGAGACGTATTATATTGTGCCACCGTAATTAACCACATAAGACCAAGGTTACTTGGCAGTTATTTTTGTTTGTAAGGACGTGTAGAAACGTGCATGCATCCTGTCATCTTGGATTGCTTTGATTGTCTTGTTTATTATGTTGATGTACTGAAACATGTGTTTGTATCTGAATGCCTGCCTAGACTTTGTGTTGTAGGAGTTAACGTAATATGCTAGACTAACTTAGAGTTAAAGCAGTCTTTGATGAATTAAGTGGATTGGGTTATGTTTGGACCCTATCACCAATCTTAGTTTGACAGCCAAATCAAATTCTTGATTTTGCTTTAAATCTGTTTCGGCAGAACTATTGAACTTCTCCTTTGATGGTTAAACCTTGATGGTTATCATCAAACCCTTCAATCCATCATCTAGTGATTCATCTATCCTCTCTTGGTGTTGTACCTTATAATGTTGACTATTCTAGTTACAACATCTGAAAGTTGCACCTTCCATTTTTGCTCAGATGATTTTGGATAAATTAAAAAGATGTATGACCATAATTACTTTCTGAATACAATCCTCCCGGCAAAAGTCATGCATCATAATAAAGGCCATCTCTAGATAGTGCATGGTGTTGCATCATCATCGAAAGATCCGTAGACTGACTAACGGGTGTGTCCTTAGTATAGTTTTGAGTTGTCTTCGATTTCCTAAGAGCTATCTTGTTGCTGTTGGCACTACAGGGTTGCTATTCTTCTTTTGTGGTAGTGTTTAATCACATGACCATGATGCCGTGTCGGAACCTAAGGCCTCATGTGCGCTGCAGCCACATGATTGAGCCATTAGGAGCGCACTGGTGACTAGGTCTATGTGATGTAACCCCACTACAATCTCTTCTTGTGCAACCTTACTAGTGTCCTAACTTTTGATCCTTGCTTAAGGATATAAAACTACCCAGGTGTTAGTTACGAAAGAACGGTTGTAAGACGCGAGTCATATGCATCATCAACTCATGAGGGTATGCATCATACTTCATGCATTTCATATGTGCATACGTTGCAAGTATCATCATCCTTGCATCATGAGGTATGCATCATTTGGTCAGCATCATGAAAATTGCATTGTGTCTTATACATCATCTTGATCGTGCATTGAATCCCTCATCCTCATGTTACACCATCATAGTAATCATACATTACAACAGTGCATCCCGTTCATGGTTATATACCGAGCATTGCACTTTGAATTGTCTCCAACATCATCTATCCCTTGATTGCATTAGTATAAATAGGCATGTTTTGCAATCAACATCATCTAAATCATTCAGATAATAAACTCTGAGCAGAAATGTTTCAAACATCACTTATCAGTCTCTTGTGCTATCTTTACTTGCTATCCACAAAGTTTTGTGATGAATGTCGCTGACATTTATCGTCCTTATGTTGTGATCTTAGCTCTATGAGAACTTGATCGCCTTTTTCTCTCTTCTCTTGTCAAACTCATCCGTATACGATCTATCCATGCTCTCATTACACTTATCTCATCATACTCCAACGACTTTTACTTCTCTGGTGTGTTTGTTTTCCTGTCGCATTTAATGGGTGATTTGCTTCTCTTCCCTTAAGAGTCTTTCGTCCGAATCTCGGGACGAGATTCTTTTTAGGGGGAAGGCTGTGATAGTTCGTGTATTTGTAATGCTAGACTTATATTTGATAGTGTGAAGTGTACGCTTGTTAAGTGTTAAACTTTTGTGTGTTTGTGTGAAATTTTTGAAAATTTAAAGTGCAAGTAAAAAGGGCATTTTTGTAATTACATAAAAACCTAGGGTTGTTTCTGTAAAATGTATTTGAATAGGAGGAAATTTCAAAATAAAGGAAATATATTTTTCTTACTTTATGTCTTGTAAAAATATATATTTATCCAAAAGTTTCATTAGAAATGCGTGTGTTGAAGTGTGTAAAAATTTTGGGGTAAAATGGTTATAATAAGGGTATTTATGTAATTTTTATAAAAGAACAAGTCCTTTTATGCAAAATAGGTGATTTACAAAAGTAACTTTCCAAAATTACTAGAAGTAAAAGGTAATAATATAAGCAATCATGACTTACATAGCATCTTGCAAAAAGGCCCAATGTTATATGTAATTTACACTAACAATGACAAAGATTTTATAAAATTCAAATTTAGTCCAAGTCTTAAAATAAAACTTTATATTTTGAGTTTTGAAGTTCAAACCCTAAAACAAAGTTGTAGAGCTCGAAAAGTTGTACAACTTTCATTTTAGTCACATTTTTGTTTGAGCCCTAGAACAGTAGTTAAATTTGTTTTTACCAAGAGGTCCCTGTAGATTTCAAAAATTACAAATGAGTCCTTAGGAAATTTCCTTTGTCTTCCTCCTCTAGCGCTGCTTTGTTCCTGCTCTGCAGCCCACGCTGTGCCGACCCTCATCGCCACCTCCTGCTGCAAACAAGTACACGCGTCTAACTGTGCTGCTCCCTTATCCTCTCCCCGCGCTGAGTATTTCCCTGCCTCCCTTCCTCCTCTTCCTCACCGGCAGCACTGTCCAATTCCGTTTTCCCCTTCCTTTTCTCCCCCACCGGCGACACTTTGCTCTGCCCCCAATCCTTAACTCCACCGGCCCCTCCCTCTCTCTCCCCTCCACGGCACAGGCAGCGGCGGCCGGCGCTGGGGCAGCGCGGCGCAGGCGGCAGCGCAGAGCGGGGGAGCGCGCGCGGCTGCGGCCCACGCGAGCGGCGTGTGCGCGCAGCAGGCGCACAGGGGCGGTGCAGGCCCGGGCGGGGCGGCGGCCCATGGCAAGAGGCGCTCGGCGCGGGGGCAAGCGGGCCCAGGCGCGCGGGCGGCGGCGGCCAGGAGCGCGCACAGGAGCCGGAGGCGCGCGGCTGGAGGCGAGCTTGGGCGGCTCGGTGGCCCAGGCGAGCGCAGGGAGCGGCGGCTCGGCAGGTGCTGGCGGCGCGCTGGTGGAGCGAGCGGGCAGCACAGGCGGGCGAGCAGCAGGCCCCGGAGCGGCTCGCGGGCATGCAGGTGCGCGTGGCGCGAGCAAGCGGAGGCCGAGCAGGCGCGGTTCGGTACGGCCGCAGGTGTGAGCGCGGCTGCGGCAGGCGGCCGTAGCCCAAGCGGCAGGCGGGCCGGTGGTGACCCAAGGCGGCGAGCGGAGTATGCAGGCGGGCTGGCGGTTCGGCGCACGCGTAGGCGGCGCGGCTGCGCGCCGGGCCCGGGTGAGCTACGGCCGCAGCCCGAGCGCGTGGAAGCAGGCGGGATGCAGTGGCTGGCGCTGGGCGGAGCACGGCCAGGCAGAGCGCAGGAGGGCGGACGGCAGGAAGGGAGCAGGCGTGCGCAAGCGGTTGGGCCGGGCAGTTCGGCTTGACGCGGAGTACGCAGGGCGGCCGTGCGCGTGGGAGCGGCTCGGGTGAGCGGTCCGAGCGGCTGGTGGCGGCACGGTACAGATGCCAGGCGAGCACATAGGCTAGGCTGAGTGGTGTAGTGTAGGTGGCCGTATTCCACGTCGGGGAGCTGCAACACGAGGGGGAAATTGGAGGGGAGGTGATACGTGGTTGTTCGGGCGACGCGCGCGTGGCGCGGACGGCGGGTTGAGCGAGGCTGGGCCGAGCACACGGACGAGCGTGCGGAGCGCGCGGCGCGACCACGGTTAGGCACTGAGTGGCTCGGTTTGAGTGCGCACAGGCACGACGCAGGAGCGGAGCTCAGGGCTCGCGATGCCGCGGCGTGACGACTCGGCGCGGACCCGCACGGGGCAAACAATGGAACCGCGCGTGAAGGACGTCGGAGATCGTTGTGGAGCGAAGGCGGCGGTCAGACGTGACGAGCTCGAAGGAGCCCCTATGCAACCGAACACAACTGTAACGAGCTACAGCAGATGGAACTCGCCATTACCACCGGTGAGAAACTGAGGGCCTTTCTACGAAGCTCTTTTATTATTTCATGTGTGCAAAGCAACTAACTTATAAAATTCGTAGGAAATGATATAAAAATCGTTAAAATGTCAAATGAAGATGTTATGGAATCCTTGTGAGTAGATTTATGCAGTATGTGTATTAATTTTGTATGTGTTAGTAGAAAAATCTCACTTTAGACTTTTGCTTATACTTGTTAGGGTTAAATTCGTATCTGTAGTTGTACTGCTCCACTTGCAATGAATTAAAATTCATTTATATAATCTTTCCAAGTTGTTGAAGAACAACATCCTTGGTAGGTTAGACATCTAGGTATGAATTTCTAAAGTTACCCGTCAGGTTTTGCTCATGTGCTGTGTAGTCCTTAATGTTTGTGATGTTATGTTTGTGATGTTTGGTTAACCTTCATTTATATAGATGCTTATGCCTTTACCCTGGTTTTAATTGCAATCTTGTTAGAGCCCTTTCTATATAAAGATCCTGGTCATACCTTGTGTATCGACTACTTAGTTGATATACCTTTGTAACCAGGCTTAGCAATCGGCTATTAGTTCAGCCGATTTTCGATAGGCGTAACCCTATCGACCATGAGCCTTTTGACTTCTTCCTTATCGGCTTTGCCGCTCAGCCGATGTTAACCACCCCTATCGGTCCGATCCAATGTTAGTGCCCTAATTGACCCAGTCCAATCTAGACAACCGCCGTTGGCTATACGTCAATCGGTTGTTTTGTTGGTAAAATCGAACCAATCAAACACTAATTACTTCGGTTAACACTTTAGTCAAGAGTCGGATAGGCACATTCAATAGAGAACGTATTTATCAGCTAAGCACAGCCAGTACAGCATAGGGAATCGGCTACTTGTGCCGATTCACAAATCTAACGCATGCGCATATATTAGCTCGGTCGATGTTCACACTATCGACTAGTTTTACCAATGCACAATCAATAGTTACATACCCTGATCGGCTAACATGCTGATGTTCACAGATCGACTAGCCATCCGATTTTTGATAACGTATCGGCCTGCACATAGTCGACATATCAGAGATACACACACAATCTTAGAGTTCTGTTATCCACTGATCTAAGCCGATTCCAGTTGTTTCCCATAGCGGTCAAATATGGCCGGTCAATCCTTAGTTTTCCCATCTTTATCCACACTCTGTTATCAGCCGATTTATCGGCTGAGAAATCGGCTATATGCTTACCGATTACATACCTCAACCATATCCCTTTAGTCTAATTCTGCACTTATGGTCTCACTAACCTAGTTTAATATTAGTGTTCTGTTACATCTAATTCTTGAAATAGGTTTAACTTAGATAACCCCATCGGCTGTACATCACTCAATTGTGATACTGATGTAATCCAGCCGATGCAACCACACCTAGTTACCTAAGATAACACTTAAGCACATCTTAGTTAGGCACAACCAGTGCAGAGTAGGACAATCAGCTACACAGCTGATTCACCAATCGGCTGAATACGCTGAGACAGACCATACGGATACATAGTTTGACTAGTCTATCAATACACCATCGCTAATTACCCACATTAGTCAACTAGCTATGCCGATACATCACTCGACTAATTCTACCCGATGTATAAATCGGCGAATGTGCCGATATACTAAATCGGCTAGAAGGTCAAATCACTGATCGACTAGTTTTGCTAAAGCATGGATCCGCTATGCTGATACGCACGCGGTCAGTTAAGTACGCCAGTGCTCACCCAGATTAGTTAGGACACAGCCGCTCTAGGAAACATCCCTCTACTAAAGTGATTGATGTTTTCATCGATCAATTAGAAAACCAGTGCACCTGTCAATCGGCTACCAGACCAAAGTACACAACCTTGGATCAGTAAGATCGCACAGTAGACACGTCTCTGTTAGGCCCGACCAAATCACGTCTATCGGCTAAACCTGATGCATCCTCATCGGTTAAGGTCAAGATCTATACACCAACTAATTAAATAACTGAACATGCTACCTAATGAAGTTAGTATAGATGTTTAGGGTAAACCCCTGTGCCTAACGAGACTAGTTAGTTTAGTTAATACTCGATAAATGACTGCCCAGTACAGGGTAGTTAGGTTGTTTTTGAAATGTAATGTTCCTTTATTTGGATTGCAACTTTATCGTGAATTGAAATGAAAGTGTATGCATTCATTAAACTCCATCTTGCATATCATATAGATTCGACCACTTCTCGCCGACGGAAATTACCAACTAATCCCGGAACCAGAAGGAAGTTATTCTGAAGACCCAGGACTTCGTCGCGGATTATCTGAAGCCCCGAACCAAAGTTCAGATATTGACTTACTGACTTCAGACCCACCAATAAAGGCAAGCCCCGGACATAACCCCTACTTTATTACACTGCAACCTATATTATTTATATATCTTGTATGCATTAGGTTCTTAGGAGTTGTTTGGAAACTTAGTTGCATTGTTCCAGGACCTATGTATTGAACACTAGAAACTTGAGTCGACTAGCTGCTATGCTTGATAGGACCGGTAGAAGTCGAGTGATTTCCTGTCACTCGCGCGATATAGGAATTGTAATGTTTACATTCTGCTATCACTATAAGGATGCCGGACGGGAATTTATGAGGTATCATGGTCAAGATGATACCCCGTCTGTTTTTGTGAATTTGATAAGGTCGCAGTGTGTGGTAGCGGTGGTTAAGCGTTTGAAAGTACTAGCCACATGCCGTGAAATATGGTAAGC
>NW_020356346.1:0-55191 GCF_002211085.1 Panicum hallii
ATTTAAGTTTGAATTCAATTCCTTGGTTCAAATTTCAAAAAGGCATTTGCTCTTTCTCTTTTTTTCCCCCTCTTTTCTCCCCTTTGGGCCTGGCCCAGCCGGCCCTTTCTCCTCTCCCTTCTTTTCCCTGCAGCGCGGCCCGCTTCCCCCTCCCCGGCCCAGCCGCTCGCGGCCTTCTCCTCTCCTCTCTTCCTCTCCCCTCGCGCGGCCCACTCCCTTCTCTCGGCCCAACCCGCTCTCTTTCCCTCCCGCGGCCTCGCTCCCGTCTCCGTTCTCTCTCTCTCTCTGGCGCTGACAGGCGGGGCCCGCCTGTCAGGCCCTTCCTCTCCCCCGCGCCCGAGCCGGACCCGAGCTCGAGTCCGAGCTCGGTCCGCCCTCCGCGCCGTCCCCGCCTCGGGCCCGCACGCCCAGGCGCCCCTCGGCCCCCCCTACTTAAGCCGCCGCCCCGTGCCCTGTCCTCCACGCCGCAGCCGCCACCCCCGCCCTAACCCTAGCAGCTGCGCCCGCCGCCGCCGCCTTTGCCGCCCGTGTCTCGGGCCGTCGCCGCGCCGCCGCTTCCTTGCTCCCCGCCGTCGCACGAGCCGTCTCGAAGCACCGCGTGGTGGTGAGGACGCCCTGCCGCCTCTCCTTTTTCCTCCCTCCCGCTCCTCCGCGTCCGCACGGCCGTCACCGAGGCTCCGCGCCGCCTCTCGCCGCCGGCCGCCGCCCTCGGCCGTCGCCTCTCCTTCTCTACCCCCTAGATCGATTCCCCGTATCATCCTCTACCTCCCCGTCTAGATCCCGATCCGAACCAAGCCGGGAAACGCATTTTCGCGTTCCCTCCGGCGAGTCGCCGCCGCCTCCGGCTCGCCGCCGGCGCCCCGCCGCCTCTCCCGTGCCGTTCCCCCCCGCCAGCGCGATCCTCCGCCGTCCGATCAAAATCCGATGGCCCAGAATAGATCCAGCCGCGAGTCAAATGGATCCATACCGGTCAACCAAGGCGTTTTGCAAATAAGCCCTTAAGTTTCCCCGAAATCAACCCGCCGTCCTGCCCAATTCAAAAGTATTCGCGTTTTGGTCCAAATTCTTCTGTTTAGACCCCTGGGGATTTTCAAAATCAAACCCGCCGTCCAATACCCCTCAGTTTTGCGTGCTAGCCCCTCTGTCTAGGGTTTAATTATGATCTAGCCCCTGGTTTCTCTGTTTTAGGTCCTTTTAGATCTAAATCTTCGCAGATAAGCCCCTGGAACCCCGTTTTAGCCCTAACTTCTCCGTTTTAACTCCGTTTTCATCGATTCTTGCGCTCACGCGATCCTTACAACTTGCACAATGTTTTTAAAATATTATTTTGTTCTGTTTTCATTGATTGGTGTACTGTTCTTATTTTATTTTGTTTGCTTGTTTGTATGTGCTCGTGTGCGACGTTAGACGGTGCGCAGTTCGAGATCCGCAGGGACGAGACTTTGAAGAATTTCCTGAGCAGCAGCAGTTTGCTAACGAAGGCAAGTGGTCCTTGATCATGTTTTCAGTCCTATCAATGTCACAATTACACTTTTACTTTTATGCATGCATGTGTCTAGAATATGATGGAACCCAATTAAGGATATGACTAGATTGATTTAACTTCCTTGTTTAAACCTGGGTTGTTTTATTTATGTTATAGCTACGCTAGTTGCTTATCAATAGTTTTTGGATGTTGGAAACCATGTTACCTCCTATATCTCTCATGTCCTTTGGAATAATGTTATGGCAATCAAACAAGCTTATCGAATGAATTGGAACATGGAGAACCACCCAGGAAAACAGTACAACCACAGTACTATATGGCTCTGGTCTTGGCTAATTAATTAGAAACCTTGGCTTGTAAAGGTCTTACCGAAAGGGCAAGAGGGGAGTGCGTTGATGGGTATAGCCCGGTCCTCTTGAGGTGTAGATATGATCCTGGGTAAGGCGTCTTCCTCATTAGGGAGGGTTATGACCACTGCGGCCTGAAACCTTAGCGGACCAATACAAGTTAGGGAATCTTTGTAAAGGCCTCATAGTGAATCCCTGCCACTCACCTTGGAAGTGTTTAAGGGCCTTGCAAACCCGGGCATAAAGGGAAACACGAGCTGTGGGTAAAGTGTACAACCTCTGCAGAGTGAAAACTGATATATCAGCCGTGCTCACGGTTAAGAGCGGCTTGGACCCTCACATGATAATTGAACTTGAACATGATTTAAGCTGTCATTCTTTATGGTTGAAGCTGTTTGTTTACTCAGTTTTTATATAAGGGTTGGTATAAACTTAAACCTAGTTAACGCTTGCTAAATAAAACTTGACCAAACTAAAATGCATATCGTAGTCAAACCACGTCAGCTTATCCTTGATTTGGCCTTGCATGTCATATAATTTACTCCACTTGCTGAGTACCAACCATAAGTGTACTCACGCCTGCTTTATTAAAACCAATGCTGCTCAGAACAAGACAACTTTCCGGAGTTTCCCGAAGATATTGGAGATTTCTAGGCGTGTGTCTTCCAGTCAACTGCCTGTGAAGTTGATGTCCGCTGCTATCTATCGATGTTTGTTTATTCATTTAAGGTTAAGACTGTCGGTCATGTAATAAAGCACTATTATACTCTTATTCGTTAAAGCATTGTTCGGATATTCGCTTGTGACGTCTACTGTATGTGCGGAACTTGATCCTGGCGCACATATGGGATGCATTCGGTTACCTTTTCTAAACCGGGTGTGACATTGACCAATTAAAATTGCTTATCGCAGTAAGCCAGTCAGCCTTTTCTTGATTTTGGCCTTCATGTCATATAATTCCCAACACTTGCTGAGTACCAACCATAAGTGTACTCACGCTTGTTATAATTGCTGCTCAGAGGAGAAAGCGATGTGAAGTCTTTTGAAGATGATGCTGAGTTCTAGGCCTGCGCAACCCCCGGTCGATTGCCTGTGAAGTTTGGAGTCTTCGTTTCTAGGATAAGCTGTATAACTCTGATAATCTTTATAGTCTTTTAATTCTCTTTTCGTGATACTGTTGCTGATTATTCACTGATGAAGTCTCTATATGTATGGAACTTGATCCTGGCATACATATAGTTATGCATTTGGTTTTGTCCTTTAAAAACCGGGTGTGACACTGAACCACCGCTTCGACAACTTCAACCAGCTGGTTGATGCTGCCCTCAACACCGAGCGTAAGCGTCAGGAGATTGAGGATAAGAAGAGGAAGATGGCTTCATCCTCTTCGGGCAGCAACACTCGTCCCCGCTATCAGCATCCGCAGCAGCAGCAGCAGAGGCCGCCCCAGCAGTACCAGCAGCGGCAGCAGTTTCCGCCTCGTCCTCAGCAGCAGCAGCAGGCGGGACAGGGTCAGAGGCTTCCAGCGCCTCCGGCTCCACCAGCTCAGAGGCAGGGAGCGCCCACTCCTCCTCCTGGGCAGCAGGCCGCTGCATTTCCTCGAGTATGTTTCCACTGCGGCGAGCCGGGGCACTACGCCAACGTCTGCCCCCGGAAGGCGCAGGCAGGACAGCAGGGCCGTGCAGCACAGCCCAAGGCCCCAGCTCAGGGCAGGGTGAACCACGTGACGGCCGAGTCAGCGGCCGAGGCTCCTAACGTGGTTATTGGTACGTTCATGGTTAATGCCCATCCTGCTACAGTGCTTTTTGATACTGGTGCTACACATTCTTTCATTACCCGGTCCTTTGTTGAGCATCATGGTATTCCTACTAGCACGTTAAAGAGGTGCATGTTAGTATCTTCACCGGGAGGGCAGTTGAGGTCTCATGTCTTCTGTCCCAGAGTCAGTGTGGCCATAAGGGGGGTAGATTTCAGTGCGAATCTGATGGTGCTAGACTCCAAGGGCATTGATGTGATCCTCGGGATGGAGACTCTTGCCAAGTGGGGAGTCCGGATAGATTGTGCTCAGAGGACTGTTCTTCTGTCAGCACCGGATGGTCAGGAGGTTACTGTTGGAGCTACAGAGCCTTCTGGATTTCTTCATCAGATGGAGGCCAGACCCACGGATGGTATTCGCGTGGTGTCTGATTTCCCGGATGTCTTTCCGGATGATTTGCCAGGTATGCCGCCTGATCGCGACATTGAGTTTTCTATTGATCTCTTGCCTGGCACAGCCCCTATTGCTAAGCGGCCCTATCGTATGGCTCCTGTCGAACATGAGGAGGTTAAGAAGACTGTCGACGAGTTGCTAGCTAAGGGTTATATCCGTCGCAGTTTCTCTCCTTGGGCTTTTCCTGTATTGCTCATAGAGAAGAAGGATGGCGCAAAGAGGATGTGCGTCGATTATCGGGATCTGAATGCAGTCACTATCAAGAACAAGCATCCATTGCCCCGTATTGAGGATCTCTTTGATCAGCTTCAGGGTGCTTGTGTTTTCTCGAAGATTGATTTGCGTTCGGGTTATCACCAGCTGAAGATTCGTTCTGAGGATATCCCGAAGACGGCATTCACCTGCAAGTATGGGTTATACGAGTATACGGTCATGTCCTTTGGCTTGACCAATGCTCCGGCTTTCTTCATGCATCTGATGAACAAGGTTTTCATGGATTATCTGGACGCCTTTGTGGTGATATTCATCGATGATATCCTGATATATTCCAAGTCAGAAGCAGAGCATGAGAAGCATCTGAGGCTTGTGTTGCAGAGGCTCAGAGAGCACAAGCTGTATGCCAAGCTCAGCAAGTGCGAGTTCTGGATTGACGAGGTTCCATTCCTCGGTCATGTTATCTCCAAGGGAGGTATTGCTGTGGACCCCGGAAAGGTGAAGGATGTGCTTGACTGGGTTGTACCACAGACGGTGAAGGAAGTACGCTCCTTTCTGGGCTTAGCAGGTTATTATCGGAGGTTCATTGAGAATTTCTCCAAGATTGCGAAGCCTTTGACTTCCTTGCTAGAGAAGGGTGTGGATTTCTCTTGGACTGATGAGCGTCAGAGTGCCTTCGAGGAGCTGAAGAAGAGGTTGACTACGGCGCCAGTCCTTACTCTGCCCGACCAGAGCAAGAGGTTCACAGTGTATTGTGATGCTTCGAGGGATGGTCTTGGTTGCGTTCTGATGCAGGAAGGCAGAGTGATAGCTTATGCTTCGCGGCAGTTGCGCCGGCACGAGCTGAATTATCCCACTCATGATCTGGAGTTAGCCGCAGTTGTGCATGCTCTGAAGATATGGAGGCATTACTTGTTTGGGCAGAGGTGTGATATTTACACCGATCACAAGAGCCTCAAGTATATTTTCACCCAGAGTGAGCTGAACATGCGGCAGAGAAGATGGCTAGAGTTGGTCAAGGATTATGACCTGGAGATTCACTATCATCCGGGCAAGGCCAATGTTGTAGCAGATGCTCTGAGCAGGAAGAGCTATGTTAACATGGCCGTGGCTTTTCAGATGCCTCAGGAGTTATGCGAGGAGTTTGAGCAGTTGAGTCTGGGTTTCTTGCATCACACCTCGGGTGCATTATTCGAGGCAGAACCCACTCTGGAGGCAGAGATCAGGCAGCATCAGAAGGAAGATCAGAAGCTGCAGGAGATTCGTGAGTTGCTCAAGATTGGCAAGGCTCCTCATTTCAGGAGGATGATCAGGGTACCTTGTGGTACAAGGGTCGGATATGTGTGCCGGATGTTGCGGACCTTAGGAAGCTAATCTTGAGTGAGGCTCATGATACGGCATATTCTATTCATCCAGGCAGCACGAAGATGTATTACGACCTGAAGGAACGATTCTGGTGGTATGGAATGAAGCGTTCCGTTGCAGAGTACGTGGCTATCTGTGACACTTGCCAGCGTGTCAAGGCAGAGCATCAGAGGCCAGCAGGGTTATTGCAGCCGTTGAAGATTCCAGAGTGGAAATGGGAGGAGATCACTATGGACTTCATCGTTGGCTTGCCTCGTACTCAGAAAGGGTACAACTCCATATGGGTAGTAGTGGATCGTTGACTAAGGTCGCTCACTTCATTCCGGTGAACACTACTTACTCCGGCGCTAGACTCGCAGAGTTGTACATCTCCAGAATTGTCTGTCTGCATGGTGTTCCTAAGAAGATTATATCTGATCGAGGATCTCAGTTCACTTCACGGTTCTGGGAGCAGTTGCATGATTCGTTGGATACGAAGCTGCGTTTCAGTACTGCTTATCATCCTCAGACAGATGGGCAGACGGAGAGAACCAACCAAGTGTTGGAGGATATGCTTCGAGCCTGTGCTATTCAGTATGGTACCAGCTGGGATAAATGCCTGCCGTATGCAGAGTTTTCTTATAACAACAGTTATCAGGCCAGTCTGAAGAAATCACCCTTCGAGGCCCTGTATGGTCGGAAGTGCAGGACTCCGCTGTATTGGGATCAGATTGGCGAGAGGCAGGTGTTTGGTCCGGATATTGTTGAGGAGGCTGAACAGCTAGTGCAGCAAGTGCGGGAGAATCTGAGGGTCGCTCAGACTCGTCAGAAGAGCTATGCGGATGTTCGTCGCTGAGATTTGACCTTCGCAGTGGGTGATCATGTATACCTGAAGGTCTCGCCGATGAGAGGAATCCGCAGGTTTAATGTAAGAGGGAAGCTAGCCCCTCGATACATTGGTCCGTTCAAGGTGTTGGAACGGAAAGGTGAGGTGGCATATCGTTTGGAGTTGCCACTCAATCTCTCAGGGGTGCACGATGTGTTCCACGTGTCTCAGCTGAAGAAATGCTTGAGAGTGCCAGAAGAGCAAGCACCGATAGAAGGGTTAGATGTGCAGGAGGATCTGACCTATATCGAGCATCCGGTGAAGATTCTGGAGACATCTGAGAGAGTTACCAGAAACAAGAAGATCAAGATGTGCCGTGTTCAGTGGAGTCATCACACGGAGGATGAGGCTACTTGGGAGCGAGAAGACGAGCTGAGGAAGACATATCCCAATCTCTTTGCTAGCTAGCCTATCCGAATCTCGGGACGAGATTCCTGTAAGGGGGGTAGGTTTGTAACACCCTGAGGTAATTTCTTTAAATTTAATGAGTTTATTTTGGGCTCAAATAAAACTTCCGGAGTTTTCCTTAATTTATCTCACATTTAAAGTAATTTCATAACACAAGAAAATAAAATTAACTATAAGATCAACATGCTTGTGCATTCATGCTGGTGCATTGTTTTATTTGTGCTGGGTTTGAATTCAAATTTGTTTGAATTCAAATGAGTTTGTTTGAGTGTTTGAGTGTAGAAAAGAAAGAGAAAGGATGAAAGAAGCCAACCCCAAACTTCCTCTCCTAGCCCAGCCCAACAGCTCCCTCTCTCCTTTCCCTTCCGGGCCCCCTCTTCCCTTTCTCCCGCGTGGGCCAAGCCCCGGCCCGTTTTCCCCAGCGCCCACGTGCCCCCTCTCTCTCCTCTGTCTGCCGCACCGGGCCCACCTGCCGGCGCTCGTTCCCCCGCCCAAGTCGCTCGTCCGGTTTCCCCTTTCTCTCTCTGACCCTTTGGGCCCACCTGCCAGCTTCCCCGTTGTTCCCCCCCTTCTCCTCTTTTCCCCGGCGCAACGGCCTCCGAGGTCTCCGGTGACCACCGGATCCTCTCCGCCGCAACCCTATCCCGAGACCCCGGGCCTCACCCTTCTTATTCCCCTACGCCATCCTTGGACCACCTCATCTCAACAGCGCCGCCCCCAAAACCCGGATCGCGGCCGCTGCCTTGCCCCTACTTGGAGCCGAGCCTCGCCGCCGCGGGCACACCGGTCCGCTGTAGCCCCACCGCCTGAGACCTCCGCAGGAGCTGTGGCAGATCCAACCTGAATTATACCGGCTCAAGTACGCGAGTCCATTCCCGAGGGCTCCAACGTACTTCAAACGGTATAACCCCTTGGCCTGTCGGGTAACGTCCCGATAAACCACCGATACACAGGATCACATAAGGTTACCTCACACGAAGGTGAGTCTAGAGATACAATCACCCTCACATTTTACATCACAGACACTTATATTACAAGAGTTTGCAGAATAACATAAGTACTAGAGTGCTAAAAGTTATTACAAACCATATATAACATTCGGGTTCATAGCAGCGGAAAATATAGTACGATAATTATACACGTCGCTAGTATCAACATCATGCTAAGCCCGAGCATGACATTACTCGTTAGGGTCGGGGTTGGCCGGGGACGGGTCCCATTCCACGGACCAACCATCAGGTAAAGCATAGGGCCAAGGCATCGGAAGAGTAGGATCTTCAGAGGCATTACCTGAAAAACACATAACTAGCAAGGCTGAGTATACTAATACTCAGCAAGGCTTACCCGGGGTTGGGTATACTTAGCCCATAACTAGACCATGCAGGCTTTGTAAAGTTCTGGGTTTAGTTGTTGCTGAAAAGCAATAAAGAGTAGGTCCTTAATTTATATTTTAGCTTTCAGATTCTAGTTCTTTTAACCATTCTAGGTAAGCACCTATAACTACTTCAAGCATGGTACAAATCTTTAATCAAACATCCACTTTGATAATCATAACGTTGCTCTTGTTACTCTATGTGGTAAAAGAGATAAGCAGTCTCAAACTTCGTGAGAGGCGGACGATTCTGAATCGAACTTTTAACCCTTGCAAGGTAAACCTAACTCACACGCTTGGAACACCAACAGGTCGTTCCGAAGCAACCGTTTGCCTTTCATTCCGGGTCGTGGAACAAAGCCACCACAAGCGACTGCTGGACTATACGCACATCCAATGTGCAGGACATACGTCTGTAGCACGACTACATGACCGTATTCCTGTCTGCTCTGCAGAACGTACTCTCACAGTCGGTGCGTGTAAACATAAAATAAAAGTCGAGTGGTGGGGGACGAGTCCACTTGCCGGGCCGATTGGTTACTAGGCTTACCGCTTACCATATTTCGCGGCATGTGGCTAGTACTTTCAAACGCTTAACTGCCACTACCACACACTGCGACCTTAACCAAATTCATCAACACAGACGGGGTACCATTTCTTTCCATGAAACTGCACATAACCCCGTCCATCATCCTTATAGTGATTGCAGGAATGAAGATAATCAATTCCTATATCGCGCGAGTGACAGGAAATCACTCGACTTCTACCGGTCCTATTAGCATAGCACTAGTCGGACTCAGGTTCTAATGTTCAGTACATTGGTTCCTAGAAATATGCATCTAGGGTTCCATTACAACTCCTAGACTTAATGCATAAATATAGATAAATAAGCATAGGTTGCAATGTAAAGAAAATAATGGGATATGTCCGGGGCTTGCCTTTACTGGTGGGGCTGGAGTCAGGGATGTTAGTATTATTATCTTCCGAACTTT
Source organism: Panicum hallii (assembly GCF_002211085.1). NCBI lineage: Eukaryota > Viridiplantae > Streptophyta > Magnoliopsida > Poales > Poaceae > Panicum > Panicum hallii. Next base: position 9,258 of record NW_020356346.1, read on the forward strand.
GGTTCGGGGCTTCAGATAATCCCTTGGTGACGTTCCTTTGGTCTTTAGAAACATCCTCTGCAGACTCCTGGGAGATCTTGTAGGTACCGCTTGCGAAAGTAGTCGTATCTACATGCAATGCAACATTACATTCAAAGTGTGCACATGAAACTATTTTACCTTACGATAAAGTTGCAATCCATCACTCATTTAACATACTACTCATATAACGATCAAAAAGATCAGAAACTAACTTGGGTAGAGCTTTAGTTGGACAACTGATTAAAATTGGCTATTTGTTAAAGGTTACAACAGAGTCTATTGGAAACAACAGGGTTCAGCCAATGGAATCAGCAAAGGAGGGAGCTGTCTACTTTGCCTTAGGAAATCGGCTGATTTCCGTTTAAAAGAGAAATCAGCAGGAGTGGTCTCTGGGTATGATCAAAGGGGATTAACCGATTTGGGGTTTACCTGAGGTCAAACCGGCTGGTATGGAGGGGAACGTTGAAGGTACAGTACTTCAAGGACAGAAAAAGGAAGGATCTTGCCGATTGGATTAGTAACATGTTTTTGGTCTATCCAATTGGATGTCTATTGGTGCTAGCCGATTGGCCAAAGCTGTATCGGCCGTGCTTAACAAAGACTCTTACTATGGTAACTTGCCGATCTGCGGTGGTGTGCTTCGGCAGGGGCAGCCAATATGTCATCTAACCGGATGTCTAGCTGATCCCGGCGTGCATCGGCTTAGTCGATTTGTGTTTTTAGCAAACTAGTCGATCTGTGAACATCGGCACGCTAGTCGATCAGTGTATGCAACTATTCAATATTGGAAGTCGCCGATTGTGTAACAACTACTCGACTCGTGTAGCATGCAACTATTTGATTGCGTATTGGTAAACTAGTCGAGAGTGTGAACATCAGCCGAGCTGATATGTGCGTATGTACTAGATTTGTGAATCAGCACAATGTAGCCGATCAGTGTATTGGTAGACTAGTCGAACTATGTATTCGTACGGTTTGGCCTCGGCATGTTCAGTCGATTGGTGGGTCGGCTGTGTAGCTGGTTTCCATCCTTAATGTTCTTCTATATCTACTGGGCAATATCAGCCGTGTAGCTGATTGTCCTACTCTGCACTAACGGTGCTTAACTGAGATGTGCTTAAGTGTTTATCCTAGGTAACTAGGTGTGGTTGCATCGATTTGATTACGTCAGTACAACAATTGAGTGACATCTAGCCGATGGGGCCATCTAAACTGGATCCGTTACAAGAACCAGGTGGAATAGGACATTAACATCGAACTTAAGCTGATGAGACTACAAATATGGAACTAGACTAAAGAGAATGTGGCCGATGGGCTGGTGCTGAGGAGGATATGTTTTACAGATGTGCACCCGATTGTAGTGTGGTTGAGGGTATGTGGCCGATAGGTGTGTGTCCTATGGGTATATAGCTAAAGGGGTGTATGGCCAACATCTCAGTTAAATCGACTGACATAAGTATGCTGACAGAGGAGGTTAACCAAACATCGCAATAGTCTGCCACAAGGGCAGCAAATACATCAGGCATGGTGCACAAATTAACTTCAGTCAATCTATTGCAAGGACTTTGGCTACCAAGAGCTAAGAGCTAATCAAGTTTAGCGTCATACAACCAGCTGGTTAAATATAAATCAAATGTTTCACTTTTAGATTAGACATCTCATATGTTTTAGAGTTGCACAACAAGTCTAATTAAGATTCAAACAAGTGGCACAAGAAACATATTGCAACAACAAGCATACATGACTAAATATAGCTTTAAGTGGTTCATAAATTATTCCAAGTCCCACATCATGACACAAGTGTCACAAGGTCTCAGGTATGTTAGCTAAGTTGTATTGGGGTTACGAGCTAGTTTTAACAAGCATACAAACAATACCATGCTTAAGCAATCAACTTTAAAGCACATGCTCAGAATCTAAGCAGCCGCACAGAGACACTTGTTGTAACCATAACTCATGTTATAATTATCCAACAAGGGTAACATGACTTACTCAGAAACAAGAATTAGCTACTGAAATTAATAGGTAGGAAAGCACCTCTTAGTAACACTCAAAAAGCAAAGTATATCTAGGAACCAAATAAATGCAACAACTTGACATGCAGCAAGGATCCGGTAGCACAGATTAACTTGCATGATAACACACTGATAAGGAGTGTAAAAACAATTTACCAGCATTTATTGCCAATCTAAAGTATTTATTTTAGCCTCAACAAGACAAACTGAACAAAAATAGATTTACAAACATCCACATAGTTTCTGGGCACGAAATTTTTACAGTGAACTAAACATGTTGAAGCAAAACTAAGGTAAAATTTTCAGCATTAATCATGAAGGAATGCAGCTAGAATTAAATTATGAACTCTCTATCAATATACAACAAAAAGTACTCGAATCCTAAGTAAATGAACAGTAAAGTACTCGAAATTTTTACACAAAGCTACTCATGGAACATACAACCTAGGTTCCAAAATTCAGCCACAACACATGCATATAACATGAGATACAAATAAAACACTCATTTCCTAATATTTAATCTACATCAGAAAATATACACCTACAGCTCAAACTTCCTAAATAAAAGTAGTCGAATTTTACTTAAGGATTCCAACAAAATTGGTTTGGCATTTTTATGATTTTTCTATGATTTACTACGATTTTTCAAAGTTTCAGCCAAAGATTTCAAAAAGGTCCAGCGCGATACTGTTCATCTGGGTCAGGGTCTGTGCAGATAGGTCCCTGGAACTATTCCTATTGTTGTATGGGGTCCCTGGTCGCGATTTTTGGAACAGAGAGAGCTCAGGGAGTTCGATTCCTATGATGGGGTGCTTCCCGGAGGCGAGGGATAGGTGGGGGAGCATAAGGGACACGAGGGCTACCTTTGGATGGGCTCGGTTGACGCCGGGGTGGCTGGAGGAGGGCCGACGACGGTGACAGTAACTTGCTAATGGTTGCAGTGGTGCTCCGGCGAGCTCCGGCGAGTGGGGTTGATGGGGAACAGGGGGAGGAGCTTCAAGGGGCTGGGGGCAAGCGATTTTGGGGGTCAGCTCAAGGGAAGAGAGGCCGGAGGGGCGAGCTCGGCGTGTGATGGTTGAGCAGCAACAATGGAGGACAACGGTGGTTTCTGGTAGTGCGACCGTGAGCTAGAACCGGCCTTTTATAGGCTGTAGAGATAGAGGAGAGTGGAAAGGGCGCAATGCCGCGACCCTGGGTGGCTGCGTTGATGCGGTGGGCGGCGAGCAGAAGTGCCGGCGAGATCGGATGGCACTGGCAGTATCGCAGGCAACGTGGTACTCGGCGAGGGGGCCAGCAAGAAGAGCTAGGGCGGTAGCTGGGCTAACGAGCGACACGTGGAGTGGCTAGAAGCTGGAGGTGGCGCCGGGGAGCGGCCGAGGCTCAGCACATGGCCGGGGAAGCGGCGCTGACACCGACGGCAGAGGAGCAGTGGGCGAAGCAGAGGAGGTGCCAGAGGAGGAAGAAGAGAGGAGGGGGTCCGAGGGGCTTCGTTGGAAAAAGCAAAAACCTCAGGGACTGCACTGTAAATAGAAATTTCCCATTGATCCAAAGCTCAAATGAAGAAATGGTCAAAATAGAAGTTGTAGAACTTTTCAAAACCTATAACTTTGTTTTAGGGCTCGAGTTCAGAAACCTAAAGCACACTGTGTTATTTTACCATTTTGCTCTCAACTTAAAAATTACATAAGTTTTGTCCTAATGGTATAAATCTTATGAACTTTTGGGCTTATTTGCAAGCATTTAAGGCTGGTAATGATTACTTTTACCTTTTTCACTTTGATCCTTGGTAATTTTTAGATATTACTTTTATACTTCAACTAATTTACATAAAAGGACTTGTATTTTCATAAATTATATAAACATCCTTATTTTGAAATTACCTCCCATCCAAAAACATTTTGCAAAAACAACCCTAGGTTTTCTGTAATTATAAAAATACCCTTTTTATGTGCATTTAAATTTTTAAAAGCTTTACTTAAACACACATAAGCTTTACACTACAAGCACATACTTCACACTAACAAATAATGTGCCTAATTTACAAGGACTTGAACTGTCACAGGAGCTCCGCCCAAGTGCCAGGGTTGACCACCGAGCCGTGCTCGTATCCTCCATCCCTGTGCTCGCCAGAATTTGACCCGAAGCCACCGACGGTGAGACCTCCCGCCACCGAAATTACTCGCCGCCGGTGATCCTCACGCCCCCTCGACCCCTCTGCCACCTCCACAGGAGTCCCTGGAGTCGATCTACCCCAGCCAAGGACCTCGGCCACTCCTGCAGCACCTTCCTCCGCGAGCGCCGCCCGCCCTCGCCGCACGGTCATCACCGACGACCACCCTCCGTTGCGTCTCCGACCCCCACAACGCCTCGGTGAGCAACACATCACCCCTCTGGTCGTATTGCGCTAGACCCCGTGGTCTTTGACAGGCCGTAGCCTCTGGAACGCTGCTCGCCGGCGACATTCACCGCCCCTCACCGTCGCGCGCTAAGCCCGAGCCTCCCTGGGCCCAGCCGTAGTCCCAGACCGCTTTCCCGTGCCTTGGTGGTGCCCCTAGGCCTGAAGTCGGGGAGCTTTGGCCCCCAGAGCGGCGGGAACGCCGAGCTCCGGTGAGTCCCGAGCTGCGCCGCCGCGGATCTGAGCCGCCGGCGTCACAGCGCCGCCCCTCTTTTCCCTTACCTCCCTGAGCCGTCCGATGCCGATCTAGTGGCCCAGATTCATCCCGTGCGCGAGTCAAATGGGAGGCATACCGGTCAGCGCCGGTAGTTTTGCTAAAGAGTCCTCGGGTTTATGGGAAATCAACCCGCCGTCCAACCCTAGCCCAAAAATATTTACAGATAGGTCCTTTTCTTCCCGTTTGACCCCCTGGCTTCTCTGGAAATTGAACCCGCAGTCCAGTCTAAGGTTTTTTTAGCGAGTTAGCCCTTGCGTCTAGGGTTTAATTATGTTTAGGTCCCCGGGTTTTGTCCAGAAGCCCCTGGTTGCCCTGTTTTTCTTACAAATAAGTCCCTGGATCTTGTTTTAAGCGTAGTTTTCGCGTTTTAGCTCCGTTTTAAGTGTTCTTTATATCCACGCGATCGTTGTAACGCGTAGAATAGTTCTAGGCCAGATTTATGTGCTGTTTCATTGTCTTGGTGTACTGTTTCTTATAGTTTGCCATTGTTTGTGCATGTGTGTATGTATGGACTATGTTTTGATGATCGTGAGTAGACGCGGAGCCTTTGGACGAGTACCAGGAGCAGCCGTCTTCCGAGCAGTTTGAGCAGCAGCCGGGAGAGTACGAGGAAGGCAAGTATAACATGAACCTCCTATTACTTTTAAATACAATTTCATACTGCATTTTAATACTGTATACCTATAAGGACTTCCTAGCCACCTTTATATCCATATATATCCTTTGGGTTGCATTTTGGTTAGTTGTGCTAGGTTGCTGCGCTATAACGTATCTGGGTCCTTTTTAATTAATTTGATTAATGGTCTTATGCAACTTAATTCTGGAGCCGACCCTCTGTGCTGTGTGCTTGAGTGGTTTGTGCGTCCTTAAAAGATGTTTTTGTTAGAAACATGGTTTAGGGGGCCAGCACGGTGCTTAGTGCCTGGTTGGCCACTCTCCATAAGGACCGGTTCATAGAGCGACAACCTGGGACAACCGCGCAACCACAAGACTGGAATGGGACGGTCTTGACTTACTAATTAGGTCGTGTTGGTTCGGGAGTAACTTACCTGCGTGGGCAAGAGGGGTGGTAAGCTTCAATGGTCCCTGCTCCTCCGGCTTGGTCTGTGCTGTGTGTCTTGTACCCCCGGAGGTGGGCCCCATTGTCGCTGATCCAGAATCCTTAGCGGTTACACCTTACCAACGTGTCCTTTGTAACGGTCTCGTAGTGTGCTTGCTAGCCATCTCACCTAAGGAAGTGTGATGAACAACTAGCGTAGCTCACGACTTGTGGGTAAAGTTGTGCAACCTCTCGAGAGTGTAAAACTGATATATCAGCTGTGCTCACAGTCATGAGCGGCCCAGATCCTCCTTTTGATTAGTGGGGTTATCAACCTTTGACGAGGGAGATTCCCCGGGTGGTTTTGGTTTGGATGGTTCTCAGTAGTTCTTAATTAATATTGATTAATTTCTTATGCAATTGGGTTATGGTAATTCATCCACTTGTAGTAATTAGCCTTAATAAAATTTGCCAAGACTAAAAGCTAATGCAGTTGAGTCAGCTAGCCTAGAGCCTCATAGTCTGTGTTATACTTGTTGAGTACTAGTTTGTACTCACACTTGCCTCTCTACCCTTCTGTTCTCTTGGATATCTTTGACTGCTGCTCAGTGCCCGGCAACGTGGAGGACTACGTCAGCGGCTTCGACGACTTCTAGGCGTTTGTCTCCCAGTCGACGTCCCTGTGGCGCCCAGCTCTTCATGTATTCATCTTACGCTTCCACATTCCTTGAACTGATTCTTGATTCAGTTGTAATAAAGATATTCATTTTATAATTTATACGCTTGTACTCGTGACATGTGTTGTGATATCTTGATAATCTGTTGTATATATGCGTGACTTGATCCTGGCGCATATATGATTGCTCAATTTATGTTCTTATAAATCGGGTGTGACAGGATCGATCGGCCATATTTGACCGATATGGAAAACGACTAGAATCGGCTTGGATCGGCCGATAGCAAGAACGCTAAGATCGTGTGTGCACCTCAACTTGATCGGCTATGTGATAGCCGATATAGGACGGAACAACAGAATGTTACCGGCAGTAGCCGATACTAGAAAGATAACAACCGTTTCAGCTAACAAGCCAATGGTAGAAGCATCGACTCACAGCTGTTACACAGGAACATTATATACTTAAAGAAAACAGATGCTAAGTGGCTGGGTTGATAACCTGCCACTGAAGTATAACTGTCAAGACGTATTAGCTAAGCAGTAGATGCACACAGACTGACAAGGATCTATATACGACAAGGAACTTAAGGAAACAGCAATCAAGACGAGGACAATGTCTTGATGGTAGGGACATGAGCGTTTGTGTGATGGATTAACTAATTACCACATTTTTTCACTCGAAACATACATTCTATAATCTATACTCAGCTACAACACATGCATATTACAAAAGACACAATAAAGCATTCATTTCCCAAGATTTAACCTAGATTACAAATCAAAGACTTTCAACTCAGAATCACAACATAAAACTTGTAGGTTTTGACTTAGGGTTTCAAACAAAACTGATTTTACATTTTTATGAACGTCCTACGAAAATCTATGAAATGTAGAAGTTCATTGATTTGAAATAAAGAAAACTCTGGAAACCTTACAGAAAACACCCTAGAACTTTCTAAAACCAAACAATCAAGTCCCTGGTCCGGGAAAACAGTTATCAGGAAGTTAACGATGATATTCCGGCAAAGGAATCGTCAGCATTAAGAAGATTCAAGGAAACAGGGCAAACCTCGGGGTAGCCTTGGTTATAAAAGAGAACACGCGGAAAGTGAATTCCCGCCGTGAAAAGAATTGGCGACGAGAAGAGCTTGACGGTGACGAAGAGTAGAAGTTGCTGGATGTTGTGGATCATGGGACGAGATGATGGAGCCGAATGGGTTCGCTATGCCAAATCCTCCGCGAACCTCAAGATCCTCCTGCTCACGGGTTAAACCTTCTTTTGCTCACGCACACGTGCCACTGAAACACGTCTGGCACACCCGCGTAACTTCCTGCAGGACTGTCGTGCTTGGTTGCATCGAGGCTCCTCCGAGCTCCTCACGCCTAACTGCCGCTTTCGCCCCACAACTCCTCCTTCCGACTCGCCTCGCCGTAACCGTCACCTTCGATTTGCCTCCTCTTCTTCCAGCTTGCTGCCCCTCGTGCACCTCACGCGCGAGCGAGCTCGTGTCCTCGATACGACCACTCTTGCACCATCAGAGATCACCGGGGCGTAGTTAGGGTCGATGCCATCACGTTCTCGCATCTCGCGCAGAAGCCTTCCATCGCAACTCCTTCTGCGAATGCCGTTGCTCGGCACGTCGCACTCCAACACTATTTGCTCGTGCCCGTGGGTTCGTTCTGCTCCGGCCGCTCAACACCTGCCCATACCGCCAACTCCCACGCGCCACCACGCACATGCTTGCGCCACTCGCTCGGCATCGCCCACGAACTACTCCTGTGCCGCTGCCGCGCACGCCTGCTGCCTCACCCGCGCGCCTGGGCCACTTCGCGCGTCACTGCTCACTCCGGGTTGCTCGCCTCCACCCGGGTCTCGCACCTGCTGCGCTCGCACGCGTCCTTCACGCCATTGCTCGTTCGGGGTCGCTCGCATCCAGCATATCCGTGCCGCCACGTTGCGAGCCTCGCCCCAGCGCCGCTTGGTCCGCGTGCCGCTCACGCGTTTGCTCCACGCCTTCCACCCGTCCGCGCAGCGCTCTCACCAACCGCAGCGAGCCCCTGTGCCGCCAGTCCTTTGCCATTCTCCTCCGTCCAAGCCCGGCACCGTCCCCTGGTACTGTCTCCGTGCTCCAACGCCACCATGCGCCGTTGCCTGGCTCTGCTGGCGCCCGCGTGCTGTCACCTGCTCTCGGCCCACATGCCAGTGCTCTGCATCCGCGCGCCCGCCTTGCTCTTGGGCCGAGCCGTCACCATGCGCGCGCTCCGTTAGCGCTCTTCCCGAACCACCGCGCCGGTTTGCTTGCCTCCCGCGACGCCCGCGCGCGCTGCCTGCGCGCCTGCCGAGCCGCACCGAGCCGCAGCTGCCGCCAGCCGTCCGCTTGCCACACGCCTGATCCGGCCCCGCCCCGCGCGCCTACGCCTGGCCACTCCCTGCTCCGCGTCCGCCTGCGCCAGGCCGCCGTTTGCCCCGCCTGGGCCGCCAGCCGCGCTGCTCCGAGCGCCTGGGCCCGCTGCGCGTCCACCTGCCGCCGCTCGGGCCCGCTGCTCCCGCGCGCTGCCGCGCACGCCTGCGCCTGGGAGCCACGCCGCTCGGGCCCCACTCGGGACCGCCGCCTGCGCGCGCCGCTCGCCCACGCGCCTGGGCCGCGCGCCTACCGTGGCCCGCCTAGCACCTGCTCCTGTGGCGCCGCCCGAGCGCCCGAGCTTGCTGCTGCCGGTTGCTGCCTGCCTGTACTGACTGGTTGGAGGAAGGATAGACAGGAGAGAGAAGAAGAGATGGGTGCTGCCGGTGAGAAATAAAAAGAAGGGAGTTGACAGGATAAGGAAGAGGAGAGAAGAAAGACAACTTGAATTCCCCAAGGGCTTATACGTAAAATCAAAGAACTGCAGGGACTTGTTTGTAAAATAAAATTTCCCGTTGATTTAAAACCCAAATGAAGAAATGCCCAAAACGAAAGTTGGAGAGTTTTTCAAACTCTACAACATTGCTTTAGAGCTCAAGTTTAAAAACTCAAAATTTACATTTTTACATGTGAATCTTTGAACAAAAGTTGGATTTGAATTGCTTTTGTCCTAGAAATGTAATTCATAAAATTTCAGGACTTAAATGCAAGCATTTATGACACGTCATAATGACTGGATAGACTCGTCATAATGGTTGGATAGACATGTTATGATGACTTGCACTTTTTACACTTTAGTCCTGAGTAACTTTGGAAATTACTTTTGTAAATCAAATATTTGCGTAAAAGGACTTGTACTTTTATAAAATTACATAAACACCCTTATTTTTACCAATTTACCCAAAATTTTTACACACTTCAACATACACATTTCCAATAAAACTTTTTGAGTAAATATATATTTTTACAAAACATAAAGTAAGAAAAACATATTTGCAAAATAACCCTTTACTTATTTTTAAAATTACCTTAATCCAATACATTTTACAAAAACAACCCTAGGTTTTTTCTGTAATTACAAAAAATACCCTTTTTACTTGCACTTTAAATTTTCAAAGCTTCACACAAACACACATAAGTTTTATACAAACAAACACATATTTCACACTAACAAAATATATGCCCAACATCACAGGTACACGAACTGTCACAGCCTCCCCCCCTAAAAAGAATCTCATCCCGAGATTCGGACGAAAGACTCTTAAGGGAAGAGAAGCAAATCACACATTAAAAGTGGCAAGAAGCAACCACACCAGAGAAGATTGAGGTTGATGACGAGAGCATGACGAGATGAGTATAACGAGAGCATGGATAGATTGTATATGGATGATTTTGATGAGAGAAGAGAGAGAAAAGTGATCTAGTTTTCCTAGAGCAAGTGAGGATAGTACAAGGGATCGACAAAATGATGTTTGAAACATTCTTGCTCAGAGTTCATTATTTGATTGTCTTAGATGATGTAGATTGTAAAACATGTCCATTTACATCAATGCAATCAAGGGATAATGACAAAATGCTCCAACTTAGAGTGCAATGCTTGATATATAACCATGAACATGATGCACTGCTGAGATGTATGATTACAATGATGGTGCAACATGAGGATGAGGGATCCCATGCACAATCAAGATGGTGCATAAGATACAATGCAATTACCATGATGCTGACCAAATGATGCATACACCATGATGCAAGGATGATGATGCTTGTGATGTATGCACGTAGGGAATGCATAAAACATGATGCATACCCACAGGAGTTGATGATGCACGTGACTCGCGCCCTACAACCATTCTCTCGTGACTAACATCTAGGTAGTCCTATATCCTTGAATGACGATCAAGAGTTAGGACACTAGTAAGGTTGTATAAGAAGAGATTGCAGTGGGGTTACGTCACATGTACCTAGTCACCAGTGCGCCCCTAATGGCTCAATCATATGGCTGCAGCGCACATGAGGCCTTAGGTCCCGACACGGCATCATAGTCATGTGATTAAACACCACCACAAAAGAGGAATAGCAACCCTGTAGTGCCATCAGCAACAAGATAGACTTAGGAACCCCAAGATAACCCGAAGTTATACTAGAGGCATACCCGTTAGTTAGTCTACGGGTTTTCGATGATGATGCAACACCATGCATTGACCAAAATGGTATATGTTATGATGTATGACTTTTTTGCCGGGAGAATTGTATGCAAAAAGTAATTATTGTCATACATCTTTTTAATTTATCCAAAATCATCTGAGCAAAAATCGAAGGTGTAACTTTCAGATGTTGTAACCAGAATAGACAACAAGATATGGTACAACATCAAGAGAGGACAGATGATTCACTAAATAATGAATCCAAGGGTTTGCTGACAACTATCAAGATTTAACCCTTAAGGAAAAGCAAGATCATGGGTTTGATTTAGCTGTCAAGCTAAGATCGGTGATAGGGTTCAAACATAACCCATTCCATTTAATTCATAAAAGACTTTCTTAACTCTAAGATAGCCCAGTAGATTACGTTGGCTCTACCACACAAAATCAAAACAGGCATTCAGATACAAGCACATATTTCAGTTCATCAACGTAACAACCAAGGCAATCAGGTTAATCCAAGATGTCATAATGTATGCACGTTCTACACGTCCTCACAAACAAAAATAACTGCCAAGTAATCTTGGTCTTACGTGGTTAAGTACGGTGGCATCATATAGATATGTCTCTCCCTATATATATACTAGTCGTTCTTACGTTCAAGCTTACGTAACGAGGTTAGCATACCTGCAGAAAATCACAATATATATATGTTGAATCTTTCATGCCAGCATGTCATGAAAGCATCCCCAATCATTACTGTTCACTATAGAAACAGCATCTGTACAATTACCGCCGTACAGACAACGTTAACATACGTTATCGAGATAACGTATTCACGGGGGTACCGCAAAATGCGGGGGTATGATCTGCGATCGCCATACCCTGCGCCGAACTATATACTCCCAATGTAGTCAACCGAGGTTGGTACATTGGCAGCATCTCAAGTAGGCCACTGCTTGAGAAACAGCGTTCGGTTCGCATCACCGACGGGAAGGCCAAGCTCCCTCAGTTGGCTGAGGATCCTTACCTCCTTACCTCACCATCGAAGATGTCATTACAGAAAGTAAAGTTGGGTTGTGCATGAATTTAAGTTTTAACAGAAAAGTAATGCTGGAAGTTAGGATTATATATATACTATAGCCACCTCTATTTTCCTCATAAGCATTACCCTAGGGCTTTACGTACTAAGCATAATCCTTAACGAAACCAACGTAGTTTTACCAAACACTCTGTTGGTCAAACTTTTATACTGAAAGCATTTTTAAGGTAAAATGTATCTCCAGGGTAACCTTATAGCTCTGATACCAGCTGTGGCAGAACCAACCTGAATTATACCGGCTCAAGTACGTGAGTCCATTCCTGAGGGCTCCAACGTGCTTCAAACGGTATAATCCCTTGGCCTGTCGGGTAACGTCCCGATAAACCACTGATACACAGGATCAAATAAGGTTACCTCACACGAAGGTGAGTCCAGAGATACAATCACCATCACAATTTACATAACAGGGAATTACATTACAAGAGTTTATAAAAGTAGTACAAAGTTTCAAACTTAGAGAAAACAATACAAACTATTTAAGCTAAGACTTTTAGCAGCGGAAAACATACGCGATGATCTATAGCACGTCGACAAGATGGATGTCATGCTAAGCCCAGACACGACATCACTCGGTATCACCAATGTTGGCCGAGGACGGATTCCATTCCACGGACCAACCTTCTGGAAGAGCATAGGGCCAAGGCAGGGAAGAGTAGGGTTTTCCAGAACATTACCTGCAAAACATATAACTAGCAAGGCTGAGTATACTAATACTCAGTAAGGCTTACCCGGGATTGGGTATACTTTAGCCCATAACTAGACTCATGAAGGCATTGTGAGGGTTCTGGGTTTATTTTCAGCTGAAAAGCAACAAAGAGTACGAACTACTTTCAAATTTTAGCTTTCATTTTCTAGTTGAGTATTTATTCTAGATTAGCACCTACACTAAGCAAGCAAGGTAGTGATTATCATCCATCAAGATTATCCATCATTAGTTCCACTTCTTACTCAATGTGGTAAAAGGGATAAGCAGTCTCAATCCTCGTGAGAGGCGGACGATTCGAATCGAATTTAACCTTGCAAGGTAAACCTAACACACACGCTTGGAACACCAACAGGGCATTCCGAAGCAACCGTTGTGACACTCAGGTAATTAGCTAGGTCATACCTCAGAGTTTAGGTATGCTTGTATGTTCAAAGTTTGGCAAATGTGTATTTTATATATGCAATAGTATGGAAGAAGGGATGCTTATGTAATTAATAATAACTAAAGGTCCTTTTATGCAAAATGGATGGAGATGGGGGAAGAGTTTAAAAGCTTAAGGGTTTGTATGCAAAAAAAGCGATATCTGTGGTTAAATTGCAAAAATATATATGAAATTACCATAGGGTATATGTGTAAAAGTAATCTTACTTGTGGATTTACATAAAATGTGAACTTTTTACTAGATCTATTTTATCTCTAAAACTATTGCTCAAATGCAGATGAACCTTAAAGAGAAGTTGTAGAGTTTGAAAAACCATGCACTTTTGCTTTTTGGACCCTCTTCATTTGAGCACTGGTTTAAAAGTTGCAAGTCCTTTACAGTAAGGTCCCTACCTTTCTCTGAATCTACAGATCAGTCCACAAATCAGTTCATCCCCTTTCTTCCTCCAGGCGCCTCTGCTCCCCCTGCTCTGCCTCCCCTGGTTCCTCTGCCGCCGGAGTAATGCGCCGCTCTGGCTCACCGCCGGCCACCTCCCGTGCCCCCCCCCCTTGCCACGCGTTGCCGCCCCACCCTCTCACCGCTTCAGCTCTCCCCTGCTGGCGTTTTGCCCGCGCGCCACGGCGCCTGCGGCACTGCCGCGCCGCCACCGGTGTCCCGGCCGCTCGCCGTGCTCTCCAAGTCTTTCCCCCCCGTAGCAACTCCCAGATGAAGCCCTGCCCGGCCGTGCCCCCTCCTCTCTTCTCAATTTGGCTATATATGTGCCGCCCGGGGCTCCTCGCGCGCGCCAGTGCCCCGCCGGCCCCCCCATTGCGCCGCCGTGAGCTCGGTCCCTCGTGGAGCTCGTCCCTCCGCTCCTTTCCTCCCTAAATTGACCGCACCGTAAGCTCCCCCGTGCCCCACTGCACCTCCCCAGCCCGTTCCTCCCCTTCCCCACACGCCGGAACCACCCCGCCGCCCTGTGCCTCCGGCCGCCGGTCCGGCCCTCCGCGGGCAGCTCGCCTCCGGCCACCCCAAGCCTCCCCAAGACCACCCACAGGTAGCGCAGGACCTCCTCGTGCTCCCCCTCTCTTTTCCCCTCACCGCCGGCGACCCCTACGGCCGATTTTGGCCGGACCCGTACCCCCCCACCGCCGGCCATGGCCTAAACCCAATTGCTTGGAATGTTTTTCTTCCAGGGGGTTTTCTGCTAAATGTCAGGGCTGTTGTATAAAGGATGTTTGTTATTTCATGTGAGAGCTTTCCTTGTCTTGTAAAATTCATAGTAATTCATAGAAAAATCCTAAAATGGTAAAACTAGTTTTGTTAGAAACTAGATTTCAAATTCTATAACTTTGGTTAATAAGGTTTAGTGTGAAACAATGTACTTTTATCTTTATTTTTAAACCTAAGATTAGGGAATAACTTATGCATAACTTTGATATTCAATGTTTGATTACTTATGAAGTTTGACCTAATTATTTCATGAGCTCTAAATAACTTTGTGCAAAGTTACAAACTTAACTTTAATTTAAACTTAACCTCTTTTATTATGAAACTTTCAAATTTAAAATAAACCTAATGTATAACCTTCTCTAATTGGAATCTTTTAGTATTCACTAATGTGATGTTTTATAATGCTAATATATAATCAAATTTCTATAACCTTTTATGTAAAAATTTTTGAATTCAAATTTGGTTCATTTCAAATTTAATTTAAATATTTTAGTCCTTATTGCAATACACTCTACCATATCTTTATAAATAGTATTTTAAATCCAAAACCTCTTTATTTTATGCATGTTTGTGTGCTAATGGGATGAGTTATAATATTTGAAATGTGAACTTCTAAATTTAATTTTCACCTTATTGCATCTCATATAGAGTCCACGACACTCGACGACGGGGACTACGAACTGGTCTTAGGACAAGACCAAGGCTTCCCTGAAGACCCAGCACAAGTCGTCGAGGAATTGACTGAAGCCCCGAACCCGAGTTCGGAAACCTCTGACACTCCTGCCCTCACCCCCACTCCAGAAGGCAAGCCCCGGACATATCCCATTATTTCAGTTACACTGCAATATTCATCCATCTATATTATATCCTGCATTAAGTTTAGGAATTGAAGTGCAACCCTAGATGCATGAATCCTAGGAATCCAATGTAATGCTCCCGAGTCCTTATCGTTTAGATGCTCTGCTAATTAAGACCGGTAGAAGTCGGGTGATTTCCTGTCACTCGCGCGATATAGGAGTTGTATGTTTACATTTCTGCAACCACTATAAGGATGACGGACAGGTTCCTGTGCTGTATCATGACCTGGAAGTTTACCCTGTCTGTTTTGATAAAAGTTTTAAGGCCGAAATGTACGGTAGTGGTGGCTAAGCGTTTGAACAGTACTAGCCACATGCCGTGAAAATTTGTAAAGCGGTAAGCCTAGTAACCGATCGGCCCGGCAAGTGGGTATATTTCCACCACTCGAACTTTATGTTATGTTCACACGCACCGACCTGTGGGAGTACGTTCTGCATGGCAGACAGGAATACGGGTTTTGTAGTCGCGCTACAGACGTATGTCCTGCACGAGTGATGTGCGTACGGTCCTGCAAGTTGCTTGTGGTGGCCTGCCCACGAGTCGGAATGAAAGGTAAACGGTTGCTTCGGAACGCCCTGCCGGTATTCCCAAGCGTGTGTGTTAGGTTTACCTTGCAAGGTTAAGTTCGATTCGAATCGTCCGCCTCTCACGAAGCTTGAGACTGCTTATCCCTTTTACCACATTGAGTAAGAAGTGGAACTAATGATGGATAATCTGGATGGATGTTAATCACTACCTTGCTTGCTCAGTATAGGTGCTAATCTAGAATAATTATTCAAGCTAGAATCTGAAAGCTAAAACTTGAAAATAGTTCGTACTCTCTGTTGCTTTTCAGCTGAAAATAAACCCAGAGCCTTTACAAAACCTTCATGAGTCTAGCTACGGGTTAAAGTATACCCAATCCGGGTAAGCCTTGCTGAGTATTAGAATACTCAGCCATGCTAATGTCTGTTTCAGGTATAACCCTCGAGAATCCCACGGACAACATTGTGTGGCCAACGTCCGTTCCGTTTGGCTGGTCCGTGGAGTGGGACCCGTCCCCGGCCGGCACTGACCCTCCGGAGTAACACCAGGCCCTGGGCTAAGCTTGGTGTTCGTTTTCGCGACGAGTGTAGTCGCGTAAAACTTTTTCTTCTGCTGTGCGTTTAGACAAGCTGTTAGGCTTGTCAGTTTGAACATGGTTTGTATAAATTTACTTATCTTTGAACTCGGTTTGTAATAATGTATTTATGGTTGTAAATTAAAAAGTTGATGAGCTATTCTGTGATGTGAACTCGCCTTCGTGCGAGGTAAACCTGCTTCGATCCTGCCGAACCGTGGTTGTATCGGGCGGAGACCCGACAGACCAAAGGATTGTTCCGTTTGAAGTGCGTTAGGCGGATTGCAGTTATACAACGATTAATAGCGCACTTGAGCCGGAATAATTCGAGCGGTTCTGCCACAGCTGGTATCAGAGCTGTAGATTTATCTTTACATCTGGAAAAGCTCTTAAAAAGTATTTTCGGGATAAAAGTTGCCAACAAATGGGTTTATAAAATACGTTGGATCCGTTAAGGTTGGTGATTAGAAACGTAAAGCCCTAGGGGTTTATATGGGAAAGTATCAGGTGGCAATAAGAGTATATATATATATGTAAATCTGACTTGCAGCACTACTTTTTGTCAAAACTTAAATTCTTGTACAATTCAATTTTACTTCCTGTAACGACATCTGCGTACGGAGGTAAGAAGGTAAGGATCCTCAGCCAACTGAGGGAGCTTGGCCTTCCCGTCGGTGATGCGAACCGAACGCTGTTTCTCAAGCAGTGGCCTACTTGAGATGCTGCCAATATACCAACTTAGGTTGATTATATTGGGAGTATATGGTTCGGCGCAGGGTATGGCGATCGCTGTTCATACCCCCGCATTTTGCGGTACCCCCGTGAATACGTTGTTTTGATAACGTATGTTAACGTTGTCTGTACGGCGGTAATTGTACAGATGCTGTTTCTATAGTGAGCAGTAATGTTTGGGGACGCTTTCATGTCATGCTGCCATGAAAGGTTCATGAGATATATATATATCTGTGTGTTCTTTTGCAGGTACACTAACTACGTTTATGCTATTAGAATGCGTAGGGTTTACCGACTAGTTATATATAGTGAGAGACGTATGGTTATGCCACCAAAATTAACCACGTAAGTCCGAACATATTCGGCAGTTGTTTTGGTTGTGAGGACGAGTAGCGCGTGCATGCATCTTTTGTCAATAAAAGAATTTCATATGTGATGGACATGTTGTTTGTATTTGGAATGGGTTAATGAAGAGCTAAGGACAGCTTTAAGTTGGGTATCTTATATGGGATCTTAGCTTTCCATCTGATTTCCAGCCTTTGCTGTTAACAGAATTGGTTATCTTGATCCGTATATCTTGTACTCTCCTAACAAGATAACAAGTTTTACTATTTGCATCCTGGTCGCAGATGGCAGCACCTTCCAATGTTTTCTGGGATCCTGTCGTCAGTCCCCACCATTCCTCTTCTAGAAGCCAGTCATCAGTGGGCAATTTTGATGACTTTTAGTTTTGGTTGACAGGGTGATGGTTTAGATGTAATAAATGTATAAGATGTAATATAAGTAGTGTGTAGAATATCTAGTTATAAAGCCACTTGTTGTATATGTGGCATGTACTTTTGGGTAAAAGTTTGTAACCTTTTGAGTGTACTGATGTAAGATAGTAGTATCTTTATAGTAATCCAAATCCTGAGTTTTGGTTATCCTACTCCACATTTGTGTGTCTGTTATAAGTAGATTGAATGGAGCTTGTGCATTACATTTCAGCTTGATAAAATGTATATTATCTGAAATTGGAGTAAGATTATGGTTGATAATGGATGTCTCCTTTATTTCAGATGGTTGGAGCTACTCGAGGAACCCCGGAAGGATTCCGGGCAGGACAACCTGGTAGTTCCCAGCAACCCCCACCGCCACCTTCGAACTTGGCCGAGGTTATGGCCCGGCAAACCGAGCTTTTAAATCAACTTGTGCAAGCTCAGATGGGCTATTTTCAGCAGCAACCTCGAGGCCGAGGTGAACCTTTGTCGGTCAACTATCAAGACTTCCTCAGCACCCAACCTCCTTTATTCCATAAGGCCGAGGAGCCTTTAGATGCGGATGCCTGGTTGCGGACTATTGAGTCTAAGTTCGCTCTACTATCAGCTCCATGTTCAGAGGAGAACAAGGTGCTCTTCGCCGCCCAGCAACTCCGAGGCCCTGCACGTCTTTGGTGGGATCAGTTTCATGCAATGCAACCCGCCGAACACGTGGTCATTTGGGATGAATTTCGGACTGCATTCCGAGCACATCATATACCAGCAGGACTCATTGAGCGAAAGCTCAATGAATTTCTAAATCTGACCCAGGGTACCCGCACAGTTACACAATATGCACAGATTTTCAATCACCTGTGTCAATATGCGGGATCACATGCGGACACGGATGCCCGCAAATGTGATCGCTTCCGTCGAGGCTTAAACACCAAGCTCAAGGAATGGCTGAACTTAGTGAAGGCCAACAATTTCAATGAGTTGGTCAATATGGCCATAACTCAAGAAGACTGCATTGCCGCCCACAGAGCTGAAAAGAAACGGAAGGTACCTACAGGGCCTGCAACTTCACAGCCGCCGCGGTATCGGTTGATTCCGAGCAACGCCCCTCGAGCTCCGCCTCGTAATACTTTGCCTGGCAGATGGGTAGCCCGACCTCCTCAACAAGCACAATTCAACCGACCACCCCTGCCACAAAATCAGCAACAATCCCGACAAGGTCCACGGCCGAGTTTTTCACCAGCTACTCCAGGAAACAGCAACTATCGTTGTTTCAATTGCGGAAGCCCGTCCCACTTCATTAAGGACTGCCCTCAACCTAGGAAATCATTCCAAGGGCAGGCCTCCAATTCAAACCAGCAAGGAAAGGGCAAGAGGCAGATGGTGCAGGTCCGTCAAGGGAGAGTGAATCTTACTACGCTCTCCGAACTTCCTGAGGGGACACCGATAATGACGGGTACATTTGCTATCAATCATTATCCCGTTATTATTCTTTTCGATACTAGAGCCACCCATAGTTTTATCAGTATGGATTGTGGAACTAGAGTGGGTTTGGATATTTGCGATATAAATGAAGCTTATAGGATTGTAACTCCAGGTGGTAAGATTCTGTCTAATCAAATCTGTAGAAAGGTACCGATTCAACTGGGTAGCCATCTAATCAGAACAGATCTATTAGTCTTGGACCTAAAGGGGATGGATGTTCTTTTGGGTATGAACTGGATGACCCAACATCATGTGTCCTTAGATATTCCTTCTCGGACTGTGGAGATAAATGTTCCAGAAAATGAACCTACTATTCTTTATCTTCCACAACCAAAATCCTTTAACTCTTGCACCTATGCTGCATCTAGGGTCAAACTTGTGGATATTCCAGTCGTCTGTGAATATCCAGATGTTTTTCCAGATGACTTACCTGGAATGCCCCCAGACCGAGATATTGAGTTCATTATAGAACTCCAACCTGGTACAGCCCCTATCTCTAAGAGACCTTATCGTATGCCTCCCAATGAGTTGGCTGAATTAAAAACCCAACTCCAAGATCTCTTAGACAAAGGCTTCATCCGTCCAAGTGCATCACCATGGGGTTGTCCAGCCTTATTTGTGAAAAAGAAAGACCATAGCTTGAGGCTATGTGTGGATTATCGTCCTCTCAATGCGGTAACCATAAAAAATAAGTATCCTCTACCCCGCATTGATATCCTCTTTGATCAACTAGCCAGAGCTAAGGTGTTTTCTAAAATAGATCTTCGTTCCGGCTACCATCAAATTAAGATTCGGCCCAGCGATATTCCCAAAACAGCCTTCTCTACCAGATATGGCCTATATGAGTATCTGGTTATGTCGTTTAGTCTCACCAATGCCCCAGCATATTTCATGTACCTTATGAACTCTGTCTTCATGCAAGAACTCGACAAATTTGTCATAGTTTTTATCGATGATATCTTGATCTACTCTAAAAACTCAGAAGATCATGCTCAACATCTCCATGTCATCCTTCAACGGTTAAGAGACCATCGCCTGTATGCCAAATTCTCCAAGTGTGAATTTTGGCTTGATACAGTCAAATTTCTAGGCCATACCATTTCTAGTGACGGAATATCCGTCGATCCCAGTAAGGTACAAGAAGTGATGGATTGGAAACCCCCAACCTCCGTCCACCAAATTTGTAGTTTTCTCGGTCTAGCTGGCTATTATCGTCGTTTCATTCCTGACTTTTCCAGAATAGCCAAACCTATGACCGAACTACTAAAGAAAGGTGTGAAATTCTCCTGGGATCAAAAATGCGAAGATGCATTTCATATCCTTAGAAATCATCTTACAACTGCGCCAGTCTTAACTCAACCAGATGTCTCAAAACCTTTTGACATCTACTGTGATGCATCAGGAACTGGACTTGGCTGTGTACTTATGCAAGACAACCGAGTAATTGCATATGCATCACGAGCACTTAGGGTTCATGAACAAAACTACTCTACCCATGATCTTGAACTTGCAGCTGTAATTCATGCTCTAAAAATCTGGAGACATCATTTGATGGGCACGAAATGCCACATTTATACTGATCATAAAAGCCTCAAGTACATCTTTACCCAGGCAGATCTAAATATGAGGCAAAGACGCTGGCTAGAACTTATCAAGGATTATGATTTAGAAGTGCATTATCATCCAGGCAAGGCCAATGTCGTTGCAGATGCCCTTAGTCGCAAAGCGCATTGTTCTTGCCTATCCCTTGGAGCTTTCGACGAAACTCTTTGTTGGGAAATGAGTAAGCTCAACCTAGAGATCATCTCTCAAGGTGACTTAAACCATCTCTCAGTTGAAGCCACACTTAGAGATAACATTGTTCTAGCGCAACAGCGTAATAAAGGGGTCAGAACCATTAAACAGAAGTTAATACAAGGAGAAGGAAGGTATAAATGCTTCCGAGTAGATCCTGAAGGAGTATTATGGTTCAATGAACGTATTGTTGTACCAAAGAACCATAAACTCCGTAAACAAATTATGGATGAGGCCCATCTATCCAAATTCTCTATCCACCCTGGCAGTACAAAAATGTATCAGGATCTGAAACAGAACTTTTGGTGGACTCGTATGAGGCGAGAAATTGCCAATTATGTGTCGGAATGCGATATCTGCCAAAGAGTCAAAGCCAGTCATCTGAAAACTGCTGGTATCCTCCAACCTCTATCCATTCCTTCGTGGAAGTGGGAGGATATCAGTATGGACTTTATTGTTGGCTTACCCAACACATCTCGGAAGCATGACTCTATTTGGGTAATCGTTGATCGATTAACCAAGACTGCACATTTCCTTCCGGTGCATACTACGTATATTGCCAAGCAGTATGCCGAGATCTATTTAGATCAAATTGTTCGACTTCATGGAGTACCGAAGACGATCATTTCTGATCGGGGAGCACAATTTGTTGCTAGGTTCTGGGAGCAACTTCATGAGGCTCTTGGGACTAAATTAATTCGAAGCTCCGCCTATCATCCTCAGACGGATGGGCAAACTGAGCGAATAAACCAGATTCTGGAAGATATGCTTAGAGCTTGTGTACTCCAGTTTGACAAAAATTGGGATAAATACTTGTCACTAGCAGAATTCTCTTATAATAATAGCTATCAGACAAGTATTAAGATGGCCCCATTTGAAGCATTAAACGGTCGCCGATGCCGAACTCCTTTGAATTGGTCACAAACCGGCGAGCGTAAAATTTTTGGACCCGATCTAGTTGAGGAAGCAGAGGATAAAGTCAGGCTTATCCAGAACAATCTAAAGGCCGCCCAATCCCGACAGAAAAGCTACGCGGATATAAGAAGAAGGCCATTACAGTTTCACGTTGGAGACTTCGTATATCTTCGAGTATCTCCTACTCGAGGTGTCCAAAGATTCGGTGTAAAAGGAAAACTTGCTCCTCGATACATCGGACCCTTTGAAATTCTTGAAATCTGTGGACCTGTAGCTTACCGTCTCCAACTTCCACCTCAATTAGCGGCCATCCATAACATCTTTCATGTATCCCAACTCAGAAAATGTATTAAGATCCCCACCGAGATCATCGATTCCCAAGCTATCAAAATCGAACCAGATCTGACCTATACAGAACGTCCCATCAGAATCCTCGACACGAAAGAAAGAAGTACCAGAAGAGAGACCACCAAAATGTACAAGATTCAGTGGAACCATCACACAGAAGAAGAAGCAACATGGGAAACCGAATCTTATCTTCAGCACAATTTTCCTGATTTCTTTCAAATCAATCTTCGAGCTTGATCTTTCTGTCCCATCCTACTTCGAAATCTCGGGACGAGATTCTTTTTAGGGGGGAAGGCTGTGAGACTCAGGTAATTAGCTAGGTCATACCTCAGAGTTTAGGTATGCTTGTATGTTCAAAGTTTGGCAAATGTGTATTTTATATATGCAATAGTATGGAAGAAGGGATGCTTATGTAATTAATAATAACTAAAGGTCCTTTTATGCAAAATGGATGGAGATGGGGGAAGAGTTTAAAAGCTTAAGGGTTTGTATGCAAAAAAAGCGATATCTGTGGTTAAATTGCAAAAATATATATGAAATTACCATAGGGTATATGTGTAAAAGTAATCTTACTTGTGGATTTACATAAAATGTGAACTTTTTACTAGATCTATTTTATCTCTAAAACTATTGCTCAAATGCAGATGAACCTTAAAGAGAAGTTGTAGAGTTTGAAAAACCATGCACTTTTGCTTTTTGGACCCTCTTCATTTGAGCACTGGTTTAAAAGTTGCAAGTCCTTTACAGTAAGGTCCCTACCTTTCTCTGAATTTACAGATCAGTCCACAAATCAGTTCATCCCCTTTCTTCCTCCAGGCGCCTCTGCTCCCCCTGCTCTGCCTCCCCTGGTTCCTCTGCCGCCGGAGTAATGCGCCGCTCTGGCTCACCGCCGGCCACCTCCCGTGCCCCCCCTGCCACGCGTTGCCGCCCGACCCTCTCACCGCTTCAGCTCTCCCCTGCTGGCGTTTTGCCCGCGCGCCATGGCGCCTGCGGCACTGCCGCGCCGCCACCGGTGTCCCGGCCGCTCGCCGTGCTCTCCAAGTCTTTCCCCCCCGTAGCAACTCCCAGATGAAGCCCTGCCCGGCCGTGCCCCCTCCTCTCTTCTCAATTTGGCTATATATGTGCCGCCAGGGGCTCCTCGCGCGCGCCAGTGCCCCGCCGCCCCCCCATTGCGCCGCCGTGAGCTCGGTCCCTCGTGGAGCTCGTCCCTCCGCTCCTTTCCTCCCTAAATTGACCGCACCGTAAGCTCCCCCGTGCCCCACTGCACCTCCCCAGCCCGTTCCTCCCCTTCCCCACACGCCGGAACCACCCCGCCGCCGTGTGCCTCCGGCCGCCGGTCCGGCCCTCCGCGGGCAGCTCGCCTCCGGCCACCCCAAGCCTCCCCAAGACCACCCACAGGTAGCGCAGGACCTCCTCGTGCTCCCCCTCTCTTTTCCCCTCACCGCCGGCGACCCCTACGGCCGAATTTGGCCGGACCCGTACCCCCCCCCCACCGCCGGCCATGGCCTGAACCCAATTGCTTGGAATGTTTTTCTTCCAGGGGGTTTTCTGCTAAATGTCAGGGCTGTTGTATAAAGGATGTTTGTTATTTCATGTGAGAGCTTTCCCTGTCTTGTAAAATTCGTAGTAATTCACAGAAAAATCCTAAAATGGTAAAACTAGTTTTGTTAGAAACTAGATTTCAAATTCTATAACTTTGGTTAATAAGGTTTAGTGTGAAACAATGTACTTTTATCTTTATTTTTAAACCTAAGATTAGGGAATAACTTATGCATAACTTTGATATTCAATGTTTGATTACTTATGAAGTTTGACCTAATTATTTCATGAGCTCTAAATAACTTTGTGCAAAGTTACAAACTTAACTTTAATTTAAACTTAACCTCTTTTATTATGAAACTTTCAAATTTAAAATAAACCTAATGTATAACCTTCTCTAATTGGAATCTTTTAGTATTCACTAATGTGATGTTTTATAATGCTAATATATAATCAAATTTCTATAACCTTTTATGTAAAAATTTTTGAATTCAAATTTGGTTCATTTCAAATTTAATTTAAATATTTTAGTCCTTATTGCAATACACTCTACCATATCTTTATAAATAGTATTTTAAATCCAAAACCTCTTTATTTTATGCATGTTTGTGTGCTAATGGGATGAGTTATAATATTTGAAATGTGAACTTCTAAATTTAATTTTCACCTTATTGCATCTCATATAGAGTCCACGACACTCGACGACGGGGACTACGAACTGGTCTTAGGACAAGACCAAGGCTTCCCTGAAGACCCAGCACAAGTCGTCGAGGAATTGACTGAAGCCCCGAACCCGAGTTCGGAAACCTCTGACACTCCTGCCCTCACCCCCACTCCAGAAGGCAAGCCCCGGACATATCCCATTATTTCAGTTACACTGCAATATTCATCCATCTATATTATATCCTGCATTAAGTTTAGGAATTGAAGTGCAACCCTAGATGCATGAATCCTAGGAATCCAATGTAATGCTCCCGAGTCCTTATCGTTTAGATGCTCTGCTAATTAAGACCGGTAGAAGTCGGGTGATTTCCTGTCACTCACGCGATATAGGAGTTGTATGTTTACATTTCTGCAACCACTATAAGGATGACGGATAGGGTCCTGTGCTGTATCATGACCTGGAAGTTTACCCTGTCTGTTTTGATAAAAGTTTTAAGGCTGAAATGAACGGTAGTGGTGGCTAAGCGTTTGAACAGTACTAGCCACATGCCGTGAAAATTTGTAAAGCGGTAAGTCTAGTAACCGATCGGCCCGGCAAGTGGTATATTTCCACCACTCGAACTTTATGTTATGTTCACACGCACCGACCTGTGGGAGTACATTCTGCATGGCAGACAGGAATACGGGTTTTGTAGTCGCGCTACAGATGTATGTCCTGCACGAGTGATGTGCGTACGGTCCTGCAAGTTGCTTGTGGTGGCCTGCCCACGAGTCGGAATGAAAGGTAAACGGTTGCTTCGGAACGCCCTGCCGGTATTCCCAAGCGTGTGTGTTAGGTTTACCTTGCAAGGTTAAATTCGATTCGAATCGTCCGCCTCTCACGAAGCTTGAGACTGCTTATCCCTTTTACCACATTGAGTAAGAAGTGGAACTAATGATGGATAATCTGGATGGATGTTAATCACTACCATGCTTGCTCAGTATAGGTGCTAATCTAGAATAATTATTCAAGCTAGAATCTGAAAGCTAAAACTTGAAAATAGTTCGTACTCTCTGTTGCTTTTCAGCTGAAAATAAACCCAGAGCCTTTACAAAACCTTCATGAGTCTAGCTACGGGTTAAAGTATACCCAATCCGGGTAAGCCTTGCTGAGTATTAGAATACTCAGCCATGCTAATGTCTGTTTCAGGTATAACCCTCGAGAATCCCACGGACAACATTGTGTGGCCAACGTCCGTTCCGTTTGGCTGGTCCGTGGAGTGGGACCCGTCCCCGGCCGGCACTGACCCTCCAGAGTAACACCAGGCCCTGGGCTAAGCTTGGTGTTCGTTTTCGCGATGAGTGTAGTCGCGTAAAACTTTTTCTTCCACTGTGCGTTTAGACAAGCTGTTAGGCTTGTCAGTTTGAACATGGTTTGTATAAATTTACTTATCTTTGAACTCGGTTTGTAATAATGTATTTATGGTTGTAAATTAAAAAGTTGATGAGCTATTCTGTGATGTGAACTCGCCTTCGTGCGAGGTAAACCTGCTTTGATCCTGCCGAACCGTGGTTGTATCGGGCGGAGACCCGACAGACCAAAGGATTGTTCCGTTTGAAGTGCATTAGGCGGATTGCAGTTATACAACGATTAATAGCGCACTTGAGCCGGAATAATTCGAGCGGTTCTGCCACAACCGTTTCCCTCATATTCCGGGTTATGGATCAGGGCCACCACAAGCGACTGCAGGACCGTACGCACACCCTATATGTGCAGGACATACGTCTGTAGCGCGACTACAAAACCCGTATTCCTGTCTGCCATGCAGAACGTACTCCCACACGTCGGTGCGTGTAAACATAAAATAAAAGTCGAGTGGTGGAGACAAGTCCATTTGCCGGGCCAATCGGGTACTAGGCTTACCGCTTACCATATTTCGCGGTATGTGGCTAGTACTTTCAAAAACTTAGCCACCACTACCACATGGATCGACCTTATCAACTTTTAACAAAACAGACAGGGTAAAACGTCAGGTCATGATGCAGCACATGACCCTGTCCGTCATCCTTATAGTGATTGCAGAAATGTAAACATGCAACTCCTATATCGCGCGAGTGACAGGAAATCACCCGACTTCTACCGGTCCTATTAGCGGAGCAACTATCCGATAAGGACTCGGGAGCATTACATTGGATTCCTAGGATTCATGCATCTAGGGTTTCACTTCAATTCCTAGACTTAATGCAAGATATAATATAGATAGACATAGATTGCAGTGTAAATAAAGTAGTGGGATATGTCCGGGGCTTGCCTTTATTGGTGGGTCTGAAGTCAGAAATGTTAACATCTTCCGAACTTTGGTTCGGGGCTTGCGATATTCCTTGGTGACGTTCACTTGATCTTCAGACATATCCTTCGAAAACTCCTGGGAAAACTTGTAGGTACCGTTGCAGAAGTAGTCGTATCTACATGCAATGCAGCATTACATTCAAAGTGTGCATATGAAACTATCTTACTTCACAATACAATTGCAATCCAGCACTCATATCACACACTATTCACATAACAATCAAAAGATTTGAAGTTAAACTTAAACAGAGCTGTAGGTGGACAACTAATTAGAATCGGCTTTTCGTTGAGGCTTACAACAGAGCCGATTGGAAACAACAAAGGTTTAGCCAATGGAAAGGTGCATCGAGTTCCTAGATGATCGATGAAGACTTCGATTACCTTGGCAGAAGGATGATTCCTAAAGCAATGGTCTTAACTAAGATGTGCTTAAGCGTTATTCTAGGTAACTAAGTGTGGTTGTATCGACTCGATTACGTCAGTACAGCAATTGAGTGACGTATAGCCGAATGGAATGTGGTTAAGAGTATGTGACTGATAAGTATGAAGCTGACCTCTCAGTCGATAAATCGACTGATAGAAGTGTGTGGATAAGGATGGAGAAACTAAGGATCGATCGGCCATATTTGACCGATATGGAAAACGACTAGAATCGGCTTGGATCGGCCGATAGCAAGAACCCTAAGATCGTGTGTGCACCTCAACTTGATCGGCTATGTGATAGCCGATATAGGACGGAACAACAGAATGTTACCGGCAGTAGCCGATACTAGAAAGATAACAACCGTTTCAGCTAACAAGCCGATGGTAGAATCATCGACTCACAGCTGTTACACAGGAACATTATATACTTAAAGAAAACAGATGCTAAGTGGCTGGGTTGATAACCTGCCACTGAAGTATAACTGTCAAGACGTATTAGCTAAGCAGTAGATGCACACAGACTGACAAGGATCTATATACGACAAGGAACTTAAGGAAACAGCAATCAAGACGAGGACAATGTCTTGATGGTAGGGACATGAGCGTTTGTGTGATGGATTAACTAATTACCACATTTTTTCACTTGAAACATACATTCTATAATCTATACTCAGCTACAACACATGCATATTACAAAAGACACAATAAAGCATTCATTTCCTAAGATTTAACCTAGATTACAAATCAAAGACTTTCAACTCAGAATCACAACATAAAACTTGTAGGTTTTGACTTAGGGTTTCAAACAAAACTGATTTTACATTTTTATGAATGTCCTACGAAAATCTATGAAATGTAGAAGTTCATTGATTTGAAATAAAGAAAACTCTGGAAACCTTACAGAAAACACCCTAGAACTTTCTAAAACCAAACAATCAAGTCCCTGGTCCGGGAAAACAGTTATCAGGAAGTTAACGACGATATTCCGGCAAAGGAATCGTCGGCATTAAGAAGATTCAAGGAAACAGGGCAAACCTCGGGGTAGCCTTGGTTATAAAAGAGAACACGCGGAAAGTGAATTCCCGCCGTGAAAAGAATTGGCGACGAGAAGAGCTTGACGGTGACGAAGAGTAGAAGTTGCTGGATGTTGTGGATCATGGGACGAGATGATGGAGCCGAATGGGTTCGCTATGCCAAATCCTCCGCGAACCTCAAGATCCTCCTGCTCATGGGTTAAACCTTCTTTTGCTCACGCACACGTGCCACTGAAACACGTCTGGCACACCCGCGTAACTTCCTGCAGGACTGTCGTGCTTGGTTGCATCGAGGCTCCTCCGAGCTCCTCACGCCTAACTGCCGCTTTCGCCCCACAACTCCTCCTTCCGACTCGCCTCGCCGTAACCGTCACCTTCGATTTGCCTCCTCTTCTTCCAGCTTGCTGCCCCTCGTGCACCTCACGCGCGAGCGAGCTCGTGTCCTCGACACGACCACTCTTGCACCATCGGAGATCACCGGGGCGTAGTTAGGGTCGATGCCATCACGTTCTCGCATCTCGCGCAGAAGCCTTCCATCGCAACTCCTTCTGCGCGTGCCGTTGCTCGGCACGTCGCACTCCAACACTATTTGCTCGTGCCCGTGGGTTCGTTCTGCTCCGGCCGCTCAACACCTGCCCATACCGCCAACTCCCACGCGCCACCACGCACATGCTTGCGCCACTCGCTCGGCATCGCCCACGAACTACTCCTGTGCCGCTGCCGCGCACGCCTGCTGCCTCACCCGCACGCCTGGGCCACTTCGCACGTCACTGCTCACTCCGGGTTGCTCGCGTCCACCCGGGTCTCGCACCTGCTGCGCTCGCACGCGTCCTGCACGCCATTGCTCGTTCGGGGTCGCTCGCATCCAGCATATCCGTGCCGCCACGTTGCGAGCCTCGCCCCAGCGCCGCTTGGTCCGCGTGCCGCTCACGCGTTTGCTCCACGCCTTCCACCCGTCCGCGCAGCGCTCTCACCAACCGCAGCGAGCCCCTGTGCCACCAGTCCTTTGCCATTCTCCTCCGTCCAAGCCCGGCGCTGTCCCCTGGTACTATCTCCATGCTCCAACGCCACCATGCGCCGTTGCCTGGCTCTGCTGGCGCCCGCGTGCTGTCACCTGCGCTCGGCCCACATGCCAGTGCTCTGCATCCGCGCGCCCGCCTTGCTCTTGGGCCGAGCGCAAAATCAAAGAACTGCAGGGACTTGTTTGTAAAATAAAATTTCCCGTTGATTTAAAACCCAAATGAAGAAATGCCCAAAACGAAAGTTGGAGAGTTTTTCAAACTCTACAACATTGCTTTAGAGCTCAAGTTTAAAAACTCAAAATTTACATTTTTACATGTGAATCTTTGAACAAAAGTTGGATTTGAATTGCTTTTGTCCTAGAAATGTAATTCATAAAATTTCAGGACTTAAATGCAAGCATTTATGACACGTCATAATGACTGGATAGACTCGTCATAATGGTTGGATAGACATGTTATGATGACTTGCACTTTTTACACTTTAGTCCTGAGTAACTTTGGAAATTACTTTTGTAAATCAAATATTTGCGTAAAAGGACTTGTACTTTTATAAAATTACATAAACACCCTTATTTTTACCAATTTACCCAAAATTTTTACACACTTCAACATACACATTTCCAATAAAACTTTTTGAGTAAATATATATTTTTACAAAACATAAAGTAAGAAAAACATATTTGCAAAACAACCCTTTACTTATTTTTAAAATTACCTTAATCCAATACATTTTACAAAAACAACCCTAGGTTTTTTCTGTAATTACAAAAATACCCTTTTTACTTGCACTTTAAATTTTCAAAGCTTCACACAAACACACATAAGTTTTATACAAACAAACACATATTTCACACTAACAAAATATATGCCCAACATCACAGGTACACGAACTGTCACATATATATAGGATATAGAGTGGCTAGGAAGGTCCTTATAGGCATACAGTATTAAAATGCAGTATGAAATTTGTATTTAAAAGTGATAGGCGGTTCATGTTATACTTGCCTTCCTCGTACTCTCCCGGCGGCTGCTCGAACTGCTCGGAAGATGGCTGCTCCTGGTACTGCTCCGGTGGCTCGACGTCTATTCACGATCGTAACAGCAATACATGGGCCACACATGCACACACATGCAAACAATAGCAAAATATAAGAAACAGTACACCAATACAATAGAACAGCACATAAAACTAGCCTAGAACTATTCTACATGTTACAACGATCGCGTGGATATAGAGAACACCTAAAACGGAGCTAAGACGCGAAAACTACGCTTAAAACAAGTCCCAGGGACCTATTTGCGAGAACAACTGGACTACAGGGGGTTCTGTGCAAAATCGAGGGACCTATACGTAAATAAACCCTAGACACAGGGGCTAGCTGGCTAAAAACCTAGGCTGGACGGCGAGCACTAAATCCAGGAAGCTCAGGGGTCTAAACGAATAAAACTGGACTTAATCGTAATTACTTGTGAACTAAAGAGTACTGCAGGTTGATTTCCCTAAAGGACAGGGGCTCTTTAGCAAAAACGACGGCCTAAACCGTTAACTTCTGTTCTGGGCCCTTGGATCGCCATCTAACGGCTCGGATTAGATCTATTACACGAAGGGGTATCTACGCGTATCGGCTGTCGGATCTCGATCCGACGCTCCGGACCCTCCCTTAGCACGGATCTAATGCCTCCCACTGGATTTGAAACCGACGGCTTGGATCTAATCTGATCGGCGAACCGGTACGCTCCGTTTGGGGTCGTTGGATCTGGATCCAGCGGTGCGGAGCAGGGGGTTACGCGGCTTCTAATCCTACGCGTCCAACACGGATCGGGCGGCCAGGACTACGCGGACGCGCCAGCGGCGGTGCAGGTCGCCGGAGACCAGCATCCCGCGGTGGCGCTTCGCCGGAGACGGCCCAACTTGGTGCTCCGGGCTCGGGTTTGGATGAGGTCTGGTCCGGGAGCGAGAGCATGATGTGGCGAACACGTCCAGGTACTCGAGGTGGTGGATTAGGGTTCGGGTCATGGCTCCCCACGGCGGGGGCGGCACGGGTTCGCCGGCGTGCCGTGGTTGGGTGGCTGCGGGGGTTTACAGACTACCACACCTAGCGCAAACGGTTACTGGAGATGATGTGCTGCTCACCGGGGCGGAGATTGGCCGGAGGCGGTGTGCGGAGGCGTCGCCGGTGACGTCCGGCGGCGGAAGCTCGTACTGCGCACGCGAACGGGTCGTTGCAGGGGTGCCCCGTGCCTGCTGATCCGTCGAGGGAGTCCGTGCGGAACCTGTGGAGGTGTAGAGGGGGTGAGGAAGGTCCCGGGATCGCCGGCATCCAGGAATCGCACGACGGACAGAGGGCTCACCGGAGTTGTTCACGCGCAATTCAAGCGGCCGCAGGGGATGGGGTTGGAATTGAGCTTCAGAGAGGTCCCTGGGCACGCGGCAAAGCTGAGTCATGGCTCGAGGGAGTCTGCGGTGCGGCGGAGGGGCGAGTCCACGGTGGAGCAGGGGCGCTGAGCGGCGGAGCGAGGCGGCTGCGGTGCCGGGCATCGGTAGTGGCGGTGGGACTAGGGTTAGGGCTCAGAGGGGCGTGGGGCTGCTACTTATAGGGCGGCGGCGGTCCCGTTGACGTGCGGGCCCGAGGCGAGGGAGCTCGCCGGAGATCTCGGGGAGAAGTTGAGCGCCGGAGAAGAAAAGGGGAAGGGGAGAGAAGGTGCTGACAGCCCGGGACCAGCGGTCAGAGAGAGAGAAGGGAGGAAGCGGCGTGCGGTGGGGAGGAAAACGGCGCCGACACGTGGGGCCCGGATGGCAGAGAAAGAAAGAGGAAGGGGCGCTCGGGAGAAGCGGGGTGGCTGCTGGCAAGCCGGCCCACGCGGGAAGGAGGGGAAGAGGGAAAGGAAGGAGCTGGGCCTTGGGCGGCTTTGGGCCGTGGGAAGAAAGAGAGGGAGAGAGAGCCCGCGGGAAAAGAGAGAAAGGGAGGGATGCTGGGCTGCTGGGCTGCTGCTCCCTTCTCTTCTCTTCTTTTTTTTTTTCTACCCTCAAACCATTCAAACAATCTATTTGAATTCAAATAAGTTTGAATTCAAACCCTATAAATTCAACACAAGAAAAACAATGCTGCAGCATGAATGCACAAATATTTTAATCCTATGATAAATTTTATTTCCTTGTGTTATAAATTGCTTTAAATGCCACAAAAATTTAAGAAAAGCCTGGAAAATTCATTTAAGCCCAAATAAATTCCTTAAAATTTGGGAAAATTACATTAGGGTGTTACAAACCTACCCCCCTTACAGGAATCTCATCCCGAGATTCGAATAGGCTAGCTAGCAAAGAGATCGTGGTATGTCTTCCTCAGCTCATCTTCTCGCTCCCAGGTAGCCTCATCCTCCGTATGATGACTCCACTGAACACGGCACATCTTGATCTTCTTATTTCTGGTAACTCCCTCAGACGTGTCCAAAATCTTCACCGGATGCTCAATATAGGTCAGATCCTCCTGCACATCCAACCCTTCTATCGGTGCTTGCTCTTCTGGCACCCTCAAGCACTTCTTTAACTGAGACACGTGAAACACATCGTGCACTCCTGAGAGATTGAGAGGCAGCTCCAAACGATATGCCACCTCAACTTTCCATTCCAACACCTTGAACGGACCGATGTATCGAGGTGCTAGCTTCCCTCTTACATTAAACCTGCGGATTCCTCTCATCGGCGAGACCTTCAGGTATACATGATCACCCACTGCAAAGGTCAAATCTCGGCGACGAACATCCGCATAGCTCTTCTGACGAGTCTGAGCGACCCTCAGGTTCTCTCGCAACTGCTGTACCAACTGCTCTGCCTCTTCAACAATATCCGGACCAAATACCTGCCTCTCGCCAATCTGATCCCAATATAATGGAGTCCTGCATTTCCGACCATAAAGGGCCTCGAAGGGAGATTTCTTCAGACTGGCCTGATAGCTGTTGTTATACGAAAACTCTGCATACGGCAGGCATTTATCCCAGCTGGTACCATACTGAATAGCACAGGCTCGAAGCATATCCTCCAACACTTGATTGGTTCTCTCTGTCTGCCCATCTGTCTGAGGATGATAAGCAGTACTGAAGCGCAGCTTCGTATCCAACGAATCATGCAACTGCTCCCAGAACCACGAAGTGAACTGAGATCCTCGGTCAGATATGATCTTCTTAGGAACACCATGCAGGCAGACGATCCTGGAGATGTACAACTCTGCGAGTCTAGCACCGGAGTAGGTAGTGTTCACCGGAATGAAATGGGCAACCTTCATCAACCGATCCACTACTACCCATATAGAGTTGTACCCTTTCTGAGTACGAGGCAATCCAACAATGAAGTCCATAGTGATCTCCTCCCATTTCCACTCGGGAATCTTCAATGGCTGCAATAACCCTGCTGGCCTCTGATGCTCTGCCTTGACAGGTTGACAAGTGTCACAGATAGCCACGTACTCCGCAACGGAACGCTTCATTCCATACCACCAGAATCGTTCCTTCAGGTCATAATACATCTTCGTGCTGCCTGGATGGATAGAATATGCTGTGTCATGAGCCTCATTCAGAATCAACTTCCTGAGGTCATTCACATCCGGCACACATATACGACCCTTGTACCACAAGGTACCCTGATCATCCTCTCTGAAATGAGGTGCTTTGCCAATCTTGATCTGGTCACGGATCTCCTGCAGCTTCTTATCATCCTTCTGATGCTGCCTGATCTCCGCCTCTAGAGTGGGTTCTGCCTCGAATGCTGCACCCGAGGTGTGATGCAGGAAACCCAGGCTCAACTGCTCAAACTCCTCACATAACTCCTGAGGCATCTGAAAAGCTACGGCCAAGTTAACATAGCTCCTCCTGCTCAGAGCATCTGCTACCACATTGGCCTTGCCCGGATGATAGTGAATCTCCAGGTCATAATCCTTGACCAACTCTAGCCATCTTCTCTGCCGCATATTCAGCTCATTCTGAGTGAAAATATACTTGAGGCTCTTGTGATCGGTGTAAATATCACACCTCTGCCCAAACAAGTAATGCCTCCATATCTTCAAAGCATGCACAACTGCGGCTAACTCCAGATCATGAGTGGAATAATTCAGCTCGTGCCGGCGCAACTGCTGCGAGGCATAAGCTATCACACTGCCTTCCTGCATCAGGACGCAACCAAGACCATCCCTCGAAGCATCACAATACACTGTGAACCTCTTGCTCTGGTCCAGCAGAGTAAGGACTGGCGCCGTAGTCAACCTCTTCTTCAGCTCCTCGAAGGCCTTCTGACGCTCATCAGTCCAAAAGAAATCCACACCCTTCTCTAGCAAGGAAGTCAAAGGCTTCGCAATCTTGGAGAAATTCTCGATGAACCTCCGATAATAACCTGCTAAGCCCAGAAAAGAGCGGACCTCCTTCACTATCTGCGGTACAACCCAGTCAAGCACATCCTTCACCTTCCCGGGGTCCACAGCAATACCTCCCTTGGAGATAACATGACCGAGGAATGGAACCTCGTCAATCCAGAACTCGCACTTGCTGAGCTTGGCATACAGCTTGTGCTCTCTGAGCCTCTGCAACACAAGCCTCAGATGCTTCTCATGCTCTGCTTCTGACTTGGAATATATCAGGATATCATCGATGAATATCACCACAAAGGTGTCCAGATAATCCATGAAAACCTTGTTCATCAGATGCATGAAGAAAGCCGGAGCATTGGTCCAGCCAAAGGACATGACCGTATACTCATATAGCCCATACTTGCAGGTGAATGCCATCTTCGGAATATCCTCGGAACAAATCTTCAGCTGATGATAACCCGAACGCAGATCAATCTTCGAGAATACACAAGCACCCTAAAGCTGATCAAAGAGATCCTCAATACGAGGCAATGGATGCTTGTTCTTGATGGTGACTGCATTCAGATCCCGATAATCTACGCACATTCTCTTCGCGCCATCCTTCTTCTCTACAAGCAAGACAGGAAAAGCCCAAGGAGAGAAACTGCGACGGATATAGCCCTTGGCTAGCAACTCGTCGATGGTCTTCTTAACTTCCTCATGCTCGACGGGAGCCATACGATAGGGCCGCTTAACAATAGGAGCTGTGCCAGGTAAGAGATCAATAGAAAACTCAATGTCGCGATCAGGCGGCATACCTGGCAAATCATCCGGAAAGACATCCGGGAATTCAGACACCACACGAATACCATCCGTGGGTCTAGCCTCCATCTGATGAAGAAATCCAGAAGGCTCTGTAGCACCAACAGTGACCTCCTGACCATCTGGTGCCGATAGAAGAACAGTCCTCTGAGCACAATCTATCCGGACTCCCCACTTAGCAAGAGTCTCCATTCCGAGGATCACATCAATGCCCTTGGTGTCTAGCACCATCAGATTTGCACTGAAATCTACCCCCCTTATGGCCACACTGACTCTGGGACAGAAGATATGAGACCTCAACTGCCCTCCCGGTGAAGATACTAACATGCACCTCTTTAATGTGCTAGTAGGGATGCCATGATGCTCAACAAAAGACTGGGTGATGAAAGAATGTGTAGCACCAGTATCAAAAAGCACTGTAGCAGGATGGGTGTTGACCACGAATGTACCAATAACCACGTTAGGAGCCTCGGCCGCTGACTCGGCCGTCACGTGGTTCACCCTGCCCTGAGCTGGGGCCTTGGGCGGTGCTGCACGCCCCTGCTGTCCTGCCTGCGCCTTCCGAGGGCAGACGTTGGCGTAGTGCCCCGGCTCGCCGCAGTGGAAGCACACTCGCGGAAATGCAGCGGCCTGCTGCCCGGCAGGAGGGGTGGGCACTCCCTGCCTCTGAGCTAGTGGAGCCGGAGGCGCTGGAAGCCTCTGTCCCTGTCCTGCCTGCTGCGGAGGACGAGGAGGAAACTGCTGCCGCTGCTGGTACTGCTGGGGCGGTCTCTGCTGCTGCTGTGGTGGATGCTGGTAGCGGGGACGCGTGTTGCTGCCCGAAGAGGATGGAGCCATCTTCCTCTTCTTATCCTCAATCTCCCGGCGCTTACGCTCGGTGTTGAGGGCCGCATCAACCAGCTGGTTGAAGTTATCGAAGCGGTGGTTCAGCAGCGCATACTGGATGTGATCATCCAGTCCCTCCTTGAGGTACTCCTGCTTATCTCTATCACGAGCGACGTCAGCAGGGGCGTAGCGGGCAAGCTGAAGGAAATGGTCACGGTACTCCGTCACCGTCATCGATCCCTGAAATAACGAACACAGATAACAAGGGTAGGAATCGCTCAATATGTCAAGCTTACGAAAAGAGATCAAGGATAGATCAAGCTCAAAGGAAATTGTAGGGAATCCCATTTAATTTTACTTGCTTAAGGGCACGGAACTCCTTCTGCTTCATCTTCATAATGCCCTCAGGAAGGTGATGGTTCCTGAATCGCTCACGGAACTGGACCCAGGTGAGAGCATCACGGTCCTGAGCCGGGTAGGACTCCCACCAGTCAAGAGCGGAGCCTCGCAGCTGTCCTGCTGCGAACAGAACCCTCTCCCGGTCGTCGCACTGCGCAACAACCAACTGGCGCTCCACCGAACGAAGCCAGTCGTCCGCCTGGAGTGGGTCCGTGGCATGAGAGAAGGTCGGAGGGTGACCCCTCAGAAAGTCCGCATGCCGATCACGAGGCTGAGGTGGTGGAGGAGGCGGTGGCTGAGCGTGGATGTGCTGCAGGGCCTGGACGGTGTTGTTCAGGGTCGCCATCATCTGCATCTGGAGCTGGAAGAACTGCTCCGGGGTCAGTGGTGGCGGCATCGGCAACGGCTGACCTGTGACACTCAGGTACTTAGTATAGTCACATCCTAAAGTTTTGATATGTGTTTATCTGCAAAATATGGCAAAGGTGTGCTTATTATGTGCAATGTTAAGGGAAATGTGTTAGTTATATAAATAAATTTAACTAAGGGTCCTTTTATGCAAAATGGGTGGAGATGGGGGAAAAGTTTAAAAACATAAGGGTTATTTTGTAAAAAGTGACATCTGTGGTTAAATGGCAAAAACAAGTGAAATTACCCTTGGGCATAAATGTAAAAGTAATTTTACCATGGGATTTACACAAAATGTGAAATTATTACTAAGTCTACTTTATCTCTAAAACTATTGCTCAACTACAGATGGACCTTAAAGAGAAGTTGTAGAGTTTGAAAAACCATGCACTTTTGCTTTTTGGGCCATCTCCATTTGAGCTCTGGTTTAAAAGTTGCAAGTTCTTTTCAGTAAGGTCCCTGCTTTTCTCTGATTTGCAAGTCAGTCCTTGGTTCAGTTCATACCCCTTCTTCTTCCTGGCGCCACCGCTCCCCTGCTCTGCTCCTGGCGCCCTGCCGCTGGTGCAGTGCGCCGCTCTTGGTCGCCGCCGGCCACCCTCTGCTCCCCCTCGCCACGCGTCATTCCCCTGCCCGTTCACCGCTTTAGCCCCCTCCCCTGTTGGCGCCCAGGCCGCGCGCCACGCCGCTTTGCGGTACTGCAACGCCACCGCCGGCACCTCTGTCGCCGCCGCACCTCGGTGGTTCATCCTCCCCGTAGCGCCCGCAGACCAAAGCCCGGCTCGTCGTGCCTATCCTTCTCGCCTTGTTTGCCTATAAAAGCCGCCCTGCGACCTCCCCGCGCGGGTACAGAAAGCTTGCCGCCTCCATTAGCGCCGCCGTGAGCTCGGTCCGTAGTGGAGTTTCCCCCTCCGTTCTTTTCCTTCCCAAACCGACCGCACCATTAGCTCCTCCGTGCCTCACCGCACCTTCCCAGCCCGGCCGTTCCCTCCCCCGCACGCCGGAGCCCCACCGCCGCCGTGCGCCACCGGCCGCCGGCTCGACCTCCCGTGGGCAGCACAGCTCCGGCCGCCTCGAGTCTCCCCGAGACTACCCTCAGGTAGCGCAGGACCTCCTCGTGCTTTCCCTCTCTTTTCCCCTCGCCGCCGGCGACTCCCACGGCCGGGATTTGGCCGGCCCCGAGCTCCTCCCCCGCCGGCCATGGCTGTGGACCCAATTGCACTGATTGCTTTCTTTCCAAGGGGTTTTGTGTAAAACCTAGGGACTAGTCTGTAATAGGAGTATCTGTTATTTCATGTGAGAGCATTTCCTGTCTTGTGAAATTCGTAGTAATTCATAGAAAAATCTAAAAATAGCAAAACCAGTTTTGTTAGAAAATAGATTTCAAACTCTATGACTTTTGTTAATAGAGATTAGTTTGAAACAAAATATTTCTACCTGTATTTTTAAATCTAAGATTGAGGGGTAATATACACTTAACCTTGTCATTTCATGCTTGTTGCATGTGAAGTTTGGCAAGAGTGTTTTGTAAGCTCTAGATAACTTTGTGCAAAAGTTCAAACTCAAATTGGAATTAAAATTTACTTCTTTCAATTGGAACCTCCAAATTTAAAATATTAACTAAACCTATTGTGTAACCTTTTGTAATTGAAATCTATTGTCTTTCTTTAATGTGATATTATTTGATGTTTAATGTATGATTAAATCTCCAAAACCTATGATCTTTTATTTAAAAGTTTTGAATTTATTTTGATTCATTTCAAATTCAAATTTAAATGTTTAGTACTTATTTGCAACAAACTCAGCAATGTCTTTGTAATTTCTTTATAAATAGTGCTTCAAACCTAAACTTCTTTATTTTGTGCTAATTGGGTGAGTTATAATATTTGAAACGTGAAATTCCAAATTTAAATTTCACCTTATTCACTTTATTGCATCTCATATAGAATCAACGGTACTCGACGACGGGGATTACGAACTGGTCTTAGGACAAGACCAAGGTTTTTCAGAAGATCCAGCACAAGCCGTCGAGGGACTAACTGAAGTTCCGAACCCGAGTTCGGAAATCTCTGACTCTCCTGCCCCTACCCCTGCTCCCGAAGGCAAGCCCCGGACATATCCCATTATTTTATTTACACTGCAATCTATGCTTATCTATATTATATCCTGCATTAAGTCTAGGAGTTGAAGTGAAACCCTAGACGCATGAATCCTAGGAATCCAATGTAATGCTCCCGAGTCCTTATCGGATAGTTGCCCCGCTAATAGGACCGGTAGAAGTCGGGTGATTTCCTGTCACTCGCGCGATATAGGAGTTGCATGTTTACATTTCTGCAACCACTATAAGGATGACGGACAGGGTCATGTGTTGTGTCATGACCTGGAAGTTTACCCTGTCTGTTTTGATGAAAAGTTTTAAGGCCGAAATGTTTGGTAGTGGTGGCTAAGTTTTTGAAAGTACTAGCCACATGCCGCGAAATATGGTAAGCGGTAAGCCTAGTAACCAATCGGCCCGGCAAGTGGACATACCTCCCACCACTCGATTTTACGTTATGTATACACGCACCGAAGTGCGGGAGTACGTTCTGCAAGGCAGACAGGAATACGGTTTTTGTAGTCGCGCTACAGACGTATGTCCTGTACACATTGGGTGTGCGTACGGTCCTGCAGTCGCTTGTGGTGGACCTGATCCACGACCCGGAATGAAAGGCAAACGGTTGCTTCGGAATGATCATTGGATCTTCCAAGCGTGTGTGTTAGGTTTACCTTGCAAGGTTAAATTCGATTCGAATCGTCCGCCTCTCACGAGGATTGAGACTGCTTATCCCTTCTGCCACATTGAGTAAGAAATGGAACTAAGGATAGATAATCTTGTTGAATGATAGTCACTACCTTGCTTGCTTAGTATAGGTGCTAATCTAGAATAAATACTCAACTAGAAAATGAGAGCTAAAACTTGAAAATAGTTCATACTCTTTGTTACTTTTCAGCTGAAAATAAACCCAGAGCCTTTACAATGCCTTTATGAGTCTAGTTATGGGCTAAGTATACCCAATCCCGGGTAAGCCTTGCTGAGTATTAGAATACTCAGCCTTGCCAATGTTTGTTTCAGGTATAACCTACGAGAACCCCACGGACAACCTTGGGTGGCCAACGTCCGTTCCGTTTGGCTGGTCCGTGGAGTGGGACCCGTCCCCGGCCGGCACTGACCCTCCGGAGTGACACCAGGCCCTGGCTAAGCTTGGCGTCCGTCTTCGCAACGTGTGTAGTCGCGTAAAACTTTTTCTTCCGCTGTGAGTTTAGACAAGCTGTTATGCTTGTCAGTTGAACATGGTTATGTATAAGTTTACTTATCTTTGAAACTCGGTTGTAATAATGCTGTATGGTTGTAAATTAAAAGTTGATGAGCTATTCTGTGATGTGAACTCGCCTTCGTGCGAGATAAACCTGCTTCGATCCTGCTGAACCGTGGTTGAATCGGGCGGAGACCCGACAGACCAAAGGATTGTTCCGTTTGAAGTGCGTTAAGCCGATTGCAGTTGTACGGCGATCAATAGCGCACTTGAGCCGGAATAATTCGACCGGTTCTGCCACAGCTGGTATCAGAGCTGTAGGTTATCTTCACATCTAGAATAGCTCTTAAAAGGTGTTTTCTGGATAACAGTTGCCAACAAATGAGTTTACAAAATACGTTGGATCCGTTAAGGTTGTGCTTAGAACGTAAAGCCCTAAGGGTTTATATGGGAAAGTATCAGGTGGCTAATGGTATCTATATATATATGTATAGGTAGATCTGACTTGCAGCACTACTTTCTGTCAAAACTTAAATTTCTGCACAACCCAACCTTACTTCCTGTAACGACATCTACGAACGGAGGTAAGAAGGTAAGGATCCTCAGCCAACTGAGGGAGCTTGGCCTTCCCGTCGGTGATGCGAACCGAACGCTGTTTCTCAAGCAGTGGCCTACTTGAGATGCTGCCAATATACCAACTTAGGTTGATTATATTGGGAGTATATGGTTCGGCGCAGGGTATGGCGATCGCTGTTCATACCCCCGCATATTGCGGTACCCCCGTGAATACGTTGTTTCGATAACGTATGTTAACGTTGTCTGTACGGCGGTAATTGTACAGATGCTGTTTCTATAGTGAACAGTAATGTTTGGGGACGCTTTCATGTCGTGCTGCCATGAAAGGTTCACGAGATATATATATCTGTGTTTTCTTCTGCAGGTACACTAACCACGTTCACGCTATTAGGACGCGTAGGGTTTACCGACTAGTTATATATAGTGAGAGACGTATGGTTATGCCACCGAAATTGACTACGTAAGTCCGAAAATATTCGGCAGTTGTTTTGGTTGTGAGGGCGAGTAGCGCGTGCATACATCTTTTCTCAATGAAAGAATTTTATACATCATAGATATGCCATTTGTTTTTGGAATGGGGTAATGAAGAGTTAAGGATAGCTTTAAGTTGGGTATCTTATATGGGATCTTAGTTTTCCATCTGATTTCCAGCCTTTGCTGTTATCAAATTGGTTATCTTGATCTGTTTATCTTGTATTCTCCTAACAAGATAACAAGTTTTACCATTTGCATCCTGGTCGCAGATGGCAGCACCTTCCAATGTTTTCTGGGATCCGGAAGGGCATCTCCACACCAATGCCCTTCACTGGGAGGGTTTCCCCGCTTGCTATGGGAATCTTTGCAGGCTTTCCATTATACAGAACCCCCTCAGTACGACGCTGTTGAACATGTGGAAGACGGAATCCATAGGGCCTATGTTAGGATGAGTATACCTCAGCATCCTTTCCGTTCACGATGGCAGCCTATTGAGATCAGTACGACGGGCTACAGAATTATGGACGCCATCGAAGCAGCAGCCCTAGAAGCCATTTATGCTTTTTGCAGTCAACACCCCGAGGAAGTTGTAGGACAACCTATAGGTTTGTTCGCCACAACAGATCCTAGTGAAGTGGAGCAAGATCTCAGAATAATTCCTGAAAGTCATAGGCTGGAAGGTCCACCAGAAGAAGTGGTGCAAGGAATGAGACGTTATACGAGTATACAATACCACTATCATATGTTGCTACGCCGTGAAATAAGCCATCTGATCACTGCTGCGCGAAGTTTTCACGGAGACGCTGCCAGGTACTTTACCCAGGCCGATCAACTTCAAGCAGTGGTACTTGAGAAGAATGGAATAATCGCTACTCAAACGAGACCATCCATCATCGTGAAGATCAGATCAACGAGAGTGATCACATAATCACTCAGCGGGATACTGTTATGAATTTCTACAGGCACAAGTTCAAGATCTGATCCTTGCAGTGGATGATGCTCAAGCTCAGATTGAAGAATTGCAGCAGCCCCCGATTCCTCCCGTTGCACCTGCAGCACCTGAAGCTGAAGAGGAAGATCCCGAGGAGATCGAAGGAGTCTCCGAACTTGATTCTGAGCATGGGGATCCAGTCGTCAGTCCCCATCATTCCTCCTCTGGAAGCCAGTCATCAGTGGGCAATTTGATGACTTTTAGTCATAGTGACAGCGTGGTGGATTAGATGTAATAAATGTATAAGATGTAACATAAGTAGTGGGTAGAACATCTAGTTATAAAGCCACTTGTTGTATATGTGGCATGTATTTTGGGTAAAAGTTTGTAACCTTGGGAGTGTACTGATGTAAGATAGTAGTATCTTTATAGTAATCCAAATCCTAAGTTTCGGTTATCCTGCTCAACATTTGTGTACCTGTTATAAGTAGATTGAATGGAGCATATGCATTACATTTCAGCTGGATAAATTGCATATTATCTGAAATTGGAGCAAGATTATGGTTGATAATGGATGTCTCCTTTATTTCAGATGGTTGGAGCTACTCGAGGAACCCCGGAAGGATTCCGGGCAGGACAACCTGGTAGTTCTCAGCAACCACCACCGCCACCTCCGAACTTGGCCGAGGTTATGGCCCGGCAAACCGAGCTTCTAAATCAACTTGTACAAGCTCAGATGGGCCATTTCCAGCAGCAACCTCGAGGCCGAGGAGAACCTCTATCGGCCACTTATCAAGACTTTCTCAGCACCCAACCTCCACTATTCCACAAGGCCGAGGAGCCTTTAGATGCGGATGCCTGGTTGCGGACCATTGAGTCCAAGTTCGCCTTATTGTCCGCTCCATGTTCAGAGGAGAACAAAGTGCTCTTCGCCGCCCAGCAACTTCGAGGCCATGCACGTCTTTGGTGGGACCAGTTTCATGCAATGCAACCCGCCGAACACGTGGTCATTTGGGATGAGTTTCGGACTGCATTCCGCGCACATCATATACCAGCAGGACTCATTGAGCGGAAGCTCAATGAATTTCTAAGCCTGACCAAGGTACCCGTACGGTTACACAGTATGCACAGGTTTTCAATCACCTGTGCCAGTATGCGGGATCACATGCGGACACTGATGCCCGCAAATGTGATCGCTTCCGTCGAGGCCTAAACACCAAGCTCAAAGAATGGTTGAATTTAGTGAAGGCCAACGATTTCAATGAGTTGGTCAACATGGCCATTACTCAGGAAGATTGCATCGCCGCCCATAGAGCGGAAAAGAAACGAAAAGCACCCACAGGGCCTGCAACTCCACAGTCGCCGCGATATCGGTTGGTCCGAGTAATGCCCCTCGAGCTCTGCCTCGAGGCAATATCTCAGGCAGATGGGTAGCCCGCCCTCCCCAGCAAGCACAATTCAATCGACCACCCCTGCCACAAAATCAGCAACAACCTCAACAAGGTCTGCGGCCGAGCTTTCCGCCAGCTACTCCAGGAAACAACAATAATCGTTGTTTCAATTGCGGAAGCCCGTCCCACTTCATTAAGGATTGCCCTCAACCTAGGAAATCATTCCAAGGGCAAACATCTGGTCCAAACTACAAGGCAAGGGTAAGAAACAAGTGGTGCAGGTCCGACAAGGGAGGGTGAATCTCACTACACTCTCCGAACTCCCTGAAGGGGCACCGATAATGACGGGTACATTTTCTATTAACCATCATCCCGTTATTGTTCTTTTTGATTCCGGTGCTACCCATAGTTTTATCAGTAAAGAATGTGGAAGTAAAGTAGGATTGGATATGTACCCTACTAAAGAAGATTATAAGATAATCACTCCTGGTGGGAAAACCCTATCAAATCAAATCTGTATGAAAGTGCCACTTCTATTGGGTAGTCAGGTAATAAAGCAGATTTACTTCTGTTAGACCTAAAGGGAATGGATGTCCTTTTAGGAATGAAACTGGATGGCACAGCACCATGTGTCTTTGGATATCTCTTCTCGCACTGTGGAGAT
The DNA here is from genome assembly GCF_002211085.1 of Panicum hallii. Lineage (NCBI taxonomy): Eukaryota > Viridiplantae > Streptophyta > Magnoliopsida > Poales > Poaceae > Panicum > Panicum hallii. The sequence continues at coordinate 53,798 of NW_020356346.1, forward strand.
AGATTCACTCGAACACGAACCTACCATCCTCTATCTTCCACAACCAAAATCATTTAACTCTTGCACCTATGCTGCATCTAAGGCCAAACTTGAGATATTCCAGTCGTTTGTGAATATCCAGATGTTTTTCCAGACGATTTGCCTGGAATGCCTCCAGACAGAGATATCGAGTTCATCATAAAAACTCCAACCTGGTACAGCCCCTATCTCTAAGAGACCCTACCGAATGCCTCCTAATGAATTAGCCGAGTTAAAAACCCAACTCCAAGATCTTTTAGACAAAGGCTTTATTCGTCCCAGTGCATCACCATGGGGTTGTCCAGCTCTATTTGTGAAAAAGAAAGACAACAGCTTAAGGCTGTGTGTTGATTATCGTCCTCTCAATGCGGTGACTATCAAAAATAAGTACCCTTTACCCCGCATTGATATCCTCTTTGATCAACTAGCCGGAGCTAAGGTGTTTTCTAAAATAGATCTTCGTTCCGGCTACCACCAAATTAAGATTCGGCCTAGTGATATTCCAAAAACAGCCTTCTCCACTCGGTATGGTCTATACGAGTATCTCGTCATGTCGTTCGGTCTCACTAATGCCCCAGCCTATTTCATGTACCTCATGAATTCTGTCTTCATGCAAGAACTCGACAAGTTTGTCGTAGTCTTTATTGATGACATCTTGATCTATTCTAAAACTCCAGAAGATCATACTAAGCATCTCCATGTCATCCTTCAGCGATTAAGAGACCACCACCTGTATGCCAAATTCTCTAAATGTGAATTTTGGCTAGATACAGTCAAATTCCTAGGCCATACCATTTCTGGTGACGGAATATCCGTCGATCCCAGTAAAGTACAAGAAGTGATGGACTGGAAACCTCCGACCTCCGTCCATCAAATTCGTAGTTTTCTCGGTCTAGCTGGCTATTATCGCCGTTTTATTCCTGACTTTTCCAGAATAGCCAAACCTATGACCGAACTACTAAAGAAAGGTGTAAAAATTTTCCTGGGATCAAAAATGCGAAGATGCATTTCATATTCTCAGAAATCATCTTACGACTGCTCCAGTCTTAGCTCAACCAGATGTCTCAAAACCTTTTGACATCTACTGTGATGCATCGGGAACTGGACTTGGTTGTGTACTTATGCAAGACAACCGAGTAATTGCATATGCATCACGAGCACTTAGGGTTCATGAACAAAACTACCCTACTCATGATCTTGAGCTTGCAGCCGTAATTCATGCTTTAAAAATCTGGAGACATCATTTGATGGGCACGAAATGCCACATCTATACTGATCATAAAAGCCTCAAGTACATCTTTACTCAGGCAGATTTGAATATGAGGCAAAGACGCTGGCTAGAACTAATCAAAGATTATGATTTAGAAGTACACTAT